>NC_056725.1:312497457-312797457 GCF_019279795.1 Protopterus annectens
TGATGAAGTTTTTTTCGAAGTTGTCGGTGTTCCCTGCATTTGTAGTTCACTGTTTTCAATTCGATATTTAGCAGTTCCCATTTTTTAAAATTCAGTAGCTGAATGTAGACCCGCATCTGGTGCAACTATGAGAGGAAAATTACTGAAGTTGAGTTAAGAACAAAAATGTACATGTATATAACATTACAGTTATCAGCTATATTACATTTTCATGTGACCTATAGAATACACTTTCAAAAAAGTAAAATTGACAAAATATGTTAACAAAGTCATGAGACGTAGTGGAAAAGAACAACATTGCTTTCCAATGTATATATGTCCTCATCTCTAATGCTGAAGTTTACAATTTAGTATAATGCAAATTCACTTAAAATGAGAAGTATTTTTCAATTCTGATATATCAAACTCTGAACAAAATGTAAGAAAAGTAGTTCAGTGGAAATGCTTGATGTAAACAATATTTAAATCTTGAATGAACTAGTAGATGAAACATGCTCAAAAGTGCTGGCTTAAGTGTCATTTATTTGATTTAATGCTATTCAGCTCCCATCAGCTAATGAAATGGAACTTTGGTGACTGTTTTTCCTGTGCATATCTTCAGCCTTGTCCTCCTCCACTTCAGTACCAGCATACAATTTAATGACAATTCACGAAGATTTTATCTCTACTCCAGAGATGCCAGCCTTTGGAGTATGATATATACTCTAGTCAAGAAGACGTTGGTACGATACCAAGTGTTGAACAATCTTCAGTATATTGACTAATGACAATAGGACTAAATATTGAAGGATTAATTGGGACAAATTTGAAAAGGGTTTGGGCATTGAGTAGCATGCTATGCCTAAAAATTACTCCGTAGCTGAGTCAAAAATATAAGGTTCTGGCAGTCCCCTTGCAGTATATGATCATCATGCCTGCATTTATCAATTTGCCATAGAGTTAGAGCTGTTGCACTGGATGGCTTCATGGCAATGCAGGTCAACCTGTATGTCAGACTAGTACTGCAAGTAGGCTCTCTGACTGCAATACTAATGCTAACATAAAGATAGAGCTACTGCATCAGACAGCTTCACCTAGGGTTCTAAACCCTATGGAGTTCTCAGTCTTTGTCAGGGATATCCACAGAATAAGTAATAAGATTCACTAACACAGTCTGATATAAAAACTCATTACCTTATTTGGGTGTAGTGAACCTCCCTTCCAGTCAACACCTCTACATTGCAAAGTACTAAATTAAGTAAACCCCACCCATGATATGTCATCTAAGGGGTAGACTGGGTTTCACATGTAATAGTAGGAAGAACAGCATTGCATAGGCTGTCTGCTCTCGTTATTCCATTGTTTAAGGATCTGGGTTATCATCTGTGCAGTGGAACCACTAACAGGAAAGGGACCAGCAATAAATACACAGCTATAGACTGCAATGGCTACAAACTTACAAGCATACTAGAAATACTTATAGTAAACTATTTATTCTGAATAAATGAATGCATGAAATGATGTGCACTGGATATAGAGCAGCAATTTTAGTGCAGTAGCCTAAGATTAATCTGCTTATGCATTTTTTTTTTGAGCTTTGATCACTGAATTATTTATTTTTATTTGTGGATAAAGCAGAGACTATACTTCCATTTAGAAGGTGACTTTAATTTTGTTACTGTAACTTGCTGTGTGGAACGTGATTGGATGAAGGGATCTAGATAAACAATAACATTTACAAGTTTCTGAACAATTTGTGAGTTGATTTCCCTCTCATCAGCATTTAGCTTCTCTCTGAAGTTACCACAAACAAAAAAAAAACACAGCTATTTTTTTCTGCATTATGGATCATGTACTGATGTTCTCTCTTTCATTGTTATTTGCTCTGTCCATCTATGTCTCATTTTGTGAATTTTTTTACAGTTCTGCAAGCTTCTTCTTAATATAATTAACCTGAAGAGATCCCTTCTGAAGCATTCTTTCATTTTAATTACCATTGGAGGTCTACTGGCTTTTCCAGGAATCACTACTCTGGAGCTAAAATGGCTTGAGGAAAGGAAGTGTTACATACTTCACCTAGGACAGTCCACTTTCTGCTGCTCGTGGAAAGTTAATGCACATTTGAAATTTATAAATCCAGACACACATGGTAATTTGATAATGCTGAAAATATGATGAACATAATTTAGTAATTATTTCTTTTACCTTAAGTTGCAATATTTGCTTTATTTCATCCTCTAGTCAGTCCATGGTAAATGCTAAATGTTTCCTTCAGTATTTTGAGAAGAGTCAGTGTACATCTGGTCTTCCATATTACATGATCTAGTCTTCTGCAAATAGTCTATATCACTAAAATGATGGAGAAGAATTATCCATCATATTATTTATTTTAAGATAGCTTTGTATTCTTTTGTTTATCAGTTTCATTTTGAGATACCAGTCTTCAAACCACAAATACATGGCAAAAATATCACACAGGTTTGAGTATTGTGTAGCTAGTATGTGTCAGGAATAAAATTATCAAATATAACTCAGAAAAAGTTTATATAGGAATCACAAACTTTTATTAATTCATTGTGAGAACACTATACCATAAAGGGTGACCACTGACAAGTAGTATAAACCTTTTTTAGTCTTTTCCAGGCTGCAGCAGGATCTGGCCACCTACTAAGTAGACATGTATGAGCACAGCAGACTCACTTGCATGTATCTCAAGGAAAAACAAAATGCTGAATTAACAACTGAGGCTTTTATACTTGGCAATTGTGTGAGATGAAAAGGGATGCTCTGAACCAACTAACCGCAAACTCGATTGTGTTCTCTGCATTCTTTGTTAAAAATTCTCCGTAGATGAAAATATGTCATGCATTTCTTTCAAAAGCACTTTACATTAATCTTTATCGGGCATGCAGGACTCTAACTAGCTTTTTCCTCTGATCTGTTCACATTAAAAAGCTTGGCATATTTTTTTTCATGGACATTTTTGATTCACCCTGAGGGTATTGGCTAAAATGTCACAATTTGTAGAAAATGAAATCAGGCCAATTATTTTAGGTGTTATCCTCAAAAGTGTAGTGCAGCATGTAAAAATAAACCAAGAGGCCTGGATGCCTATTTGTCCGAGATGCAGAGTTTATGAAATATCACTGTATAATTAATAGGCCTCATTTTGCGAAAATGTATTGCCAGCTATAGATTACATCTGTCTAGTTGAGCAAACTGTCTTCTCCGTGAATTTATAAATGTCTATTCACAAATATGATGCCAAGTTGAATTTTTCCCAAACTAAGAACATTGTATACATATCTAATTTCTGCTGATCTTCCAAATACAAATGCTGTATTGCTGTTCTTAAGCAGTCCAATATGAGGAAGAATGAGGCTGAGATACTGAAGACTTTTACTCCATACGTTGTTACACAAACAAAGTGACTGGATGAGGAGCAGCATATATGTATCATCAATATCATGGGCTGTTTATCAATCAACTTAATACAAAAGTCATAAAACGAAATCATGAAATAACTGCCAGAACTGATGTGTGGACTAACTCAGTTCAACCCTATACTTTCTGCACTTTGCTAGCACTTCCAACTTAGAATCACAGAAACCGTCAAAGCTGTCTTTGTGAATGACAAAAGAATCATTGCAACAAATGCCATATTTTTGAAGAATCTACAAAAACAGCTTAAAACATAATGTATTTCTAATGTTGTGGAAGCAAATGGGCTCACTGATTATATCTTATTCAAATGTATAATAAGCAACTAGGTTCCAAAGCCATGGACATGCACAGTTGGCCTGCTGGACATGGGCATCCTGAGGAAATATAGTAATTTCCTCATGTACATTAAGAACAACCTGATCCTTAAACATACAAACAAAATATGCAAAGATGTAGTTATACATTGTCATTAGAGGCAAGGCTCTCACCTACAAGCACCAATACTACCAAACAGTTTGTCAGTGCAACATATATAGTACCCACCTCACACATTACAGACCAGTCATATAGACTCACATATGCTTAGGATCCTAAACATAATATTTCCTAACCACAATGACCTCCCAGACACTATAAAAACAAAAAAGTCCTTGGCACACTCAAAAGGACTCCACAAAAACAAAGCCCAACAAGACATGTATTGCCATAACCCATGATGTCTGAAACTCTAAGCCCAAAAGACATACCACTACACAACCCAGTCTTCTAGACATAGGAGACTCCATATCGGGACACACAGGCATCCCACTCAACAGGCAAATCACAGCGAGAGTCTCATAGTCTGCTGCCTATCAGTGTCCAGGATCAGTCATATCACTCATGCACTCAGGTCACTTACCCCTAAGTAAATATACTTATCTGACACACCTTCCTGGACTATATGAACAGAGACATGCTTGAATTTTCAGACTATGTGTCTTAGGCTGGTATGATCTTAGCACAGAACAGTATTTTTACATCTGCTAGGATGATGCTGCAATACAAAGAGAAAATAAATGACTTCAGAAATTGGCTTGTCATTTGAAGTGGGTACAATATTTGTCAGCCTGGGAGGACATGGTCAGCAGTTCATGCTGCTTCAACCTGGGATGTTCTGCATATGCCCCCCCCCCCTGGGAGTTTGAATATTGGTTACAACAATTTTCCACCCCCATACTGCCTTTTTAGGCATTGGCAAACAGATAAACCTTCCTATATAACTATAACAAAACAGAAAAGTCTGAAGGTTTCACTGTTCAATGCCAGGGGTCTGAACAAGAAACTCCTCTCCCTGCCAACATTCCTCACCTTGGAGAATGCTGACATCTGTGCAGTCACTGAGACATGGTTTAAAGCCATGGAGAGAACCTGACAGTGCAGGGCTACAATGCATTCCACACATTTAGCTATTGCACAAGAAGGGACAGAAGAGGGAAGTGTCTGTATATACATTAAAAATAAAAATATCTCCATGCATGAGGAACTTGAACTGCTCCATGTCCATATCACCTTATATAAGGTTCCAAGAAATATGATTGGCACCAGTAGTCCCCAATGACTCATGAAAATTACAACACTTACTTGAAAGCACTCAGCACACTCTCTATCCAACCATCACCATATTCATGGGTGAATTCAACAACTTCAGTATAAACTGAGAATCATACAATACCCCCAACATACTGGCCAGGAATTCCTGGACTTTGAAAATGCCAAAACCATGCACCAGTAGTATGTACCCCCACTAGTGTCTCATACATCATCAATCTGGTCCTAACAAATACGACTGCATGTTGTACCCCCTCAGTGTAATGCCCTCTCTAGTCAAGTCAGACCATACAGTTGTCTCTGTTTAGGTAAATATAAAGCCAGGGACACCTGAAAACCCCAGAACTTTTAAGAATTACCCTAGGGCAAACTTCCCACTACTAAGGGTCACCCTAAATAAATTACAAGCCCCTCAACCCTGAGAATACTGCTGTCTATGTAGAAACATTCACAGAAAACCTATATAACTATATCAGCAGCTGTATAAAAGCAGCTGTGCCTACATGAAATAAGAGTAGGACCGGTGCAAAAAACAAGCTACCCTGGTGGAATTACAATAACAATAGGCTGTACAGCAAAAGGAAGAAACTCACATCAAAAACTAAGAGGGACAATAGCAGTAAGGCAAAAGTTCCATCATTAGCCTAAACAAGCAACTCATGTAGGGGTTAATAAAGTCCACAAAAGACAAATCTGTGGTAAAAATAGCAACCCAGGTCAAGGACAACCACGAGGCTTTCTTCAGCTATGTCCAACACCCCAAAGGCAATGTATTGCAATGAAGTGAATTAATTGCAAATCGTGCCACCTACACAGAACCAGCAGATATAGCTAGTCTCCTGGCTGACAAATTCAGCTAAAACTTTACCTTCCCTTCTCTTAGGATGCTCATCAGGAAATTACAGCATCCATCTTGTCCCCAACCATCACTAGAGAGAAGTTCCTCAAAGCGATCTCCAAGGCCAATAGCACTGCATCATTGGGTTCTGATAATATTCCAGGATGCTTCCCTAATAGTATAAAACATGTCCCCCTAGAATGTCTCTTCAGCCACATTCCCCAAACCAGCTTCATACCTAATGAAAGGAGAACTGCAATGGTTATACTGCTGCACAAGGGTGGCCCATCCATTGACCTGGGAATCTATTGACCCATTAGCTTGAAAGGTATGAAGTGCAAGGCTATGGAGAAGATAATCATGGATATTACAGATATGACTTAGTTATACTATAAACACTGGACCCTAGTCAGTTCAGGTTTGTCAAGGGGTATTGTTTCCAGCTAAATGTGGTAGTATTTTTTGAGAAGATCACCAAAGAGATGGATGAGGGTAAAACAGTACATGCTGTCTACCTCAACCTGGTCAAGACATTTGACTCAATACCCCACTCAGACATTAACAAACTTACTAAACTAGGTATTAACTCATACTTCACTGACAGGATAACCAGATGACTCACTGACAAGACCCAAGAAGTTAGAACAGGGAAATCTACTTCCACAAAAAGGTCAGTTACTAGTGGGACCCCAAAGCTCAATGCTGGGTCCAGTGCTGTTTGGCATCTACTTCTCTGAAGTCAAGGCTAACGTCAAGGTCCTCTAACTGCAAACTGGGAACACTCATCAATTCTCCCCAAAGATACTAATATCCCCCTAGAGGGCCTGACACAGACTAATAACTGGTGACAGAATTGTAGCATAAAATTCAATGCCTACAGTGCTTCCTCAGACATAGAACTAATGGGCCTGTTGCACATTCAGAAAATAGCCGTATCAGAAACACCCAATCTAGTGACCCCAACCTTACCTGCACCATAAACAGGACATGCTAGCGGGACAGGTATGTGTCTCAGAGGCTCCCCCTTCTTTGGAACAGGCTTTCCATTCATATGAAGCATAATTCTTTCTAGTATTTATTCAAGCAGAACCTGTACCAGTGAATAGGGAATTGCAAATATACCTCAGGTCTGACACTCATATCTCTGCTAGAAAGAAGAAGCTTGTAATTCTTTCTCTACCTAAGAATATGATCATAGGATCATACGAGGTTACTGGGATAATGGCCCTGAAGCCCTTACAAGCCTAGCCAAGTGTTTTACCTCTATTAATGGTGCTATTAGTAGACCCTCCACAAAATACCTGTGAACCAATACCTATCAAATTAAATTCTGGGTAACATGACTAGATTTATAATGGCCCCTTGGACTGTCAGTCTAGTATTCTACAATATTATGATACTATGACGGTACAAATATTTTGCATGTAATGTAATTAAGTAAAAACTTGAAGAACTACTCAGCTGTAACCATAAAACCACTTTATTTGACTGTTTTAAATAAATGGAAATAAAATATCTGCCACTAGTGATTAGGCTAAAGAGTATGATGTAACAAGTGATTACTTAAAGAACTGCGACTGGGAGCTGCATTTCCTAGATTAGCATATGGAAAACAGTGAGCTGCCTTTCTTATATCAACATATGTAGAATAGTTAGAATGCCGTGAAAAATAGAATCAAGTCTGGAAATATCAAGAAAGACAAAATTACAAAGTTTGTAATTTGGTTGGAATTCATGTATGAGTGTTGCACAATTGTTTTCACTGAAAGTCCATGTGCAGAGTACTACATTGCTAATCAGACGTGTATTATGTATTGAATATCCCGGGCAGTCTATGCAAAGGACTGCATAATATATAGAAGCATAGTGTTAATGAAGTCCTACTAGGTTGCTTCATGGCTGGAAGACTGTTAAGTAGGGGCAAATGGCAGACATGACTGACATCACAATGAAGGCAGATTAGCACGGCTGAATCAGTGATTGCTCATGTGTGCAGTGTAGTGCTGCATACCTTCATCGCATATTCATCTGGAACAAGAAGGGTAGCATAGTGGACATTCATCATAATAATGGGAAGAAAGTGTGGTAGATAGAAAAGCAGGAAAAGAGAGGGCAGCATGCAGAGGTTAAAACACAATATTAGCTGTTTTCCATCACAAGAAAATTACCCTTCCTCCCTCCACCTTTAATACCTTATGGTTAATAAGGTATGAATGGTGGAGGGAGGAAGGGTAATTTTTTTGTGGTGGAAAACAGCTAATATTTTCATTTATAGAAAAAAAGGTAGGTGGAGGAAGGAGTGCAGAATGATTATGGATGACATACAAGAAGAAAGTCAGGAGGCGAAGCAGACAGACAAACATAAAACACAGTGAGACAGATGTAGGTGATAGACCCACAGAAGGTGTGGTGGACTGTGGATAGACAGAAAAAACGAGAAAAACAGAATGTGAACAGTAGTGATAGGGAGGTTTGAGCAACAAACAATGAAGGGTGAATGACAGATAAGGGAGGAAGAAGAAAAGGATGGTGGTAGTTTGGGCACATGGAGTGCCTGGATGCTAGAACAACCCAGAACTCAACAACTCAGCCATCATCTTTCTGTGTGGCTGATATTAGATGCTGGTTGCTCCAACAGTGACCCGATGGGCATGCCTGTCTCTCTTGTGACTCAATGCACCACATTGAAAGGTGCTTTACATTGCTGATGTGGGCATGCAATTGCCAACACACCTCATCCCAAACAGTCTCTGCACTGGATGTCAGTAGACAAGTGCAGACTCCAGTGAGCCACTTTCATTAAGAAGGTTTTGGGTCTATATTAAATAATTAAAATATACTTACCTTGAACTCTTATGCATCAACACGAAAACTGTGAAATTCACTTTTGAGAATAATGAAAACTTTCCTAGTATAAGTAAATCATTGGCCAACTTTGCCCTTTTTCCCACTGTAGTGCAACTTGCACTTTGGTGGGTTTGATTTAGTGCAATGTGTGTTGTGGTGTTATGGTGGACAAGTGATTACTTACCCTTGTAAAATTTTCAATGGTCGCTGAAGTATGTTTCACTGTTCTGGTGTCAATGAATAGGTGTTTGAGATAAGTACATTTCGAATATTTAATATAGACCCAGTTTGTTCACCCCTGAGAAGTGGCCAGAGGGACACCAGTGATGTTGGAAGCCATTGCAGATCAAATAATTGTTACTAAAGTCAGTGTACACTAAGGTGAATGTGGGTCACACCTCGTTTTCCACAACAACTGGACCAGCAGAAGGATAGAGAAAAATTATGATGCGCATAAGATAGCAGCTCAGTTGCAGTTGCACAGTAGAATTCCACAGATGGCATACACATTATGCTGCTGGGTGATTCTTTCATGCATCTGTGACATCAAGCCACATTAATATCCTGTGCTTCAACCACTTCAAATCAAAATATGCCCCTAGGTATCTGTATAAAACAGGTAATGTATCAGAACAAGCTAATACTACTGGGAAAAAATATTTAAAAATGCTTGACATACATCCTTGCCTCTTTTCCCTAACATCTGACTCTCACTGTCAAAGCTGGACAGGTGACTCTTCCTTTGGTCACTGTAGCTATACCGGCACTGTTTGCCAGAATGAGTGACATCATTGGCATTGCTCAGCATCGTGCCAAGCTTGCATCAACCATTCAACTTCTTCAAGGTTCCATTATACTGCCCAAGCAGGGGACTCCTAGAAATCTGTATAAAGAAATAACTAGAACACCTTTCTCTCCTTGGCAACCATTCCCATGCTCTGCATTCTACTTCAACTGAAGTATCCTACACAGGCACTCCATTAAGTCAGCTCGAGGAGGTAGACAACTATATGTACATATAAATGACAACGCAGAATGCTATTGTGGCAAATGCATTGTCTCACTATGGATTTTGATGGGCAACTTTATACAGTTGAAACATAGAGAAATCCATGCTACAGGGAATTTTGATTTCCAGTGTCACACACTGTGGCAAGTCTACAGTGTGTGTGCATGTTTGGGGGAGGGGGGCTGGCTTAGCACTAACAGTAGCTAATAAACAAGTTCATTTATGAGCATGGGGAATTGTGGCCATAGGTACAATATACTTATAATAGTGGTGGGGTAGGCTATGTAAAGCATCAGCTGTCATATTAAAACAGGTGTATAAAGCAGATGGCCTTAGGCATGACCATCCTACTTCACCCCCTCCCACACACACACACACACACACACACACACACACACACACACACACACACACACACACACACACACACAAAATTACTCACACACTCACTATAATTCTGCACACAGGTTTACATGCAACAGCATGGTCATTTGAGAGACAACTCCTGAAAAAAAATTCACTCCCCAAAATAATGAAGCTGAACTGCAGTCTCAGCTACACACATCATGCACCTCTTCAGCAAAGGTGCAGCAGATAAGCAGTATCAAAGCCACGTGTGACAGGGAATGGTGTAGAAATGTGATGCTGTTACCGTCTATGATAGAAACTTGCAACAGGCTGAGTTGAGGGTCACTAATATGATGCCCTGTGCAAATGGCACAAAACATTGTACCACAATGGTCTATCATGGGGAGGAGGAGCAGACTCCACCTCACCCCACACACAAT
The DNA here is from genome assembly GCF_019279795.1 of Protopterus annectens. Lineage (NCBI taxonomy): Eukaryota > Metazoa > Chordata > Ceratodontiformes > Protopteridae > Protopterus > Protopterus annectens. The sequence goes on from NC_056725.1 coordinate 312,507,950, forward strand.
CGCCTCATTGAGAGGGAACAGATTTGGTATCACTTGCCAGCCAGAGGAAGAAGCCATTCATAAGAAACACCATCGAAGCCACAACCATGAAGTGAATTTTTTGGTGGTTGGAAGGTGTTTCTTGTGAAGAAGCCATTCATACCTGGGAGTGGCATATATGTTGGAGCTTGTCTGGCACCAAATGTCTGTGTTTGAGTTCGGGATTCACCAAGTTCATAATGTTCAGGACAGTACAGTATAGCACACTTTAATGTATTTGAAGAGAAAGACTGACCAAGCTACTCCTGCATTTTCTTTTTATTTTATCTATTTGTTGACCGGGTAAGATGACTGGACACATTGTCCATTTCCAGGTGTGACCCAAGAACACTGTCTGCTTAAGTTACTTACTTAGAGTTATACTGTAAGCAAATGTAGGTGGAAGGAATCAAACCCTGTACTCTGGACATAGACAGCAGCTCACTAACTCATTACACATTGCATAGCTGTATATTCTGACACCTCTGGTCTACAATCTCAGAAATTTACATGGCAAGGCATGTTATATTAAGCATGCTGCTCCCGCATTATTATGGGTATTACTATATACACGAAGGAGGATGCAAAGGCAAATGTATGGAAAGAAAATTGTGTCACATATGTCCCTGCTTTCAGTGGTTCCAGTGGCAGATGGTGCAGAACAACAGGACAAAACAGGACTGATGATGGTAGGGTACCTGTGGCCATACAACTCAGTTTCTTTGTTCAAGAATTCAAGAGATAGAGAATAATGAGCAGACAAAGTCCCACAATCAGATAATTTTTAAATATCACTCTAATTCATTTGACAATTTATTAGAACAACAGATTTTCATGAATATGTATTTTATAAACAATAAAAAGTATGAAATTCTAATGACAGGCATTACTGACTGCCTTTAATCCTCAGTGATTTTACCTATGGCTTTAAAAGAAGAAATACTTCTACCTGCAACTATAGTCCTTTAATCACACTTTTCCTTTCCCCTGGCCCTTGCCAAACCACCCGCTTATTTTCACTAGTCTTCTAGAAATCTGCTCAGCAAATACCCCTAGTCATTACACTATTTACATTAACTGTTTTAACTTACCTGCTGTTATTCTACTTAACTGATTGTTTTCCTCTGAGCCATCATATACACCTTTGTGTCTTCCCTCCGTCCCTACCCCCAAATCCCACCCACCCCTGGAACCTCTACATTTATTCCTACACAACCACACCCCTCCCCACCCACGACCAATCATAACCTCTTCCTCTCTCCACCCAATACTTAATAGTCTCCTCCCTCAAACACCCATCTGCTATCCTAAACACATACATTTATTCACTGTCTCTAATTCTACTTATCATGTCCAACCAATATCTTCCTCTGCTACTACTAACTCTTCTAACTACACTTTCCTCTACCTATCTCATAACCTACTATGAGCTATCATTACATCCTACTTTTAGCATCCCACACAAGCACACCCTAGCTTCGCCCCCAACTCCACCCACAACCCATCTCAGTCCCATATATAGTAACTCTTATCTTGAACCAAAATATCATCGTCTTTCTCACATTAAATACCTGATTCATAGCCTCAGAAAACATATTTACTATTGCAAACCCTCACAATTTAACCTCCTTATATCAAGTTTCTCATTGATTGATGGGGACATACACCCCAACCCCGGCCCCAACACCTCCCCACTATCCCCCAAATGGCTACAAGTTAAAACTACAACTACACCAGATACTAAACCCCCCAAATCTCTCTCTATAGCTCATCTAAACATCCACAGCATCTGCAATAAAATCCCTGCTCTTCATGCTCTACTAGAAGTCCAACAATTTGACATCCTCTGTCTTACAGAAACATGGCTCAAACCCACAATAAAAGATAATGAAATTATCCCCCCTGGCTATAACATCCTTAGACAAGATCGCTTAAATAAAAAAGGAGGCGGTGTAGCCATTCTCTTTAAAAATGGACTGGAAGTAAGTAAAACAAACCATACCCTTCCACATGACACTAATGTTGAAATTATTATGTCCAAACTGTACCTCAACCCTCACAAATCTATCAATATTATCTGTACTTATCTTCCCCCAGGCAACAATTCTACCATATTAGAAGACCTACTAAACTGGTTCTCACTTAATCTCCTTCAAGAAACAATACTTTTAGGTGACTTTAATATTGACTGGAACTTATGCAAACAATCTAATCCATCTACCCTTATTAATTTGCATGGCTTCCATCAAAATATTAACTCCCCAACTAGAATAAACAAAATTAATAAGAAAGAAACTATACTTGATTGGATCCTAACAAATAGTTCCCAACAAAAATATTCTACTGGAATCCTCCCAGATGACCTCAGCGACCACACTCTAACATATATTATTAGGCATAAAACACATCTAGCCATACCTCCCCTAATTCGTTTATCTCGTAACAAAAAACATTTTAACATTAATCGGTTTCAAACTGAACTTAGACTAGTCAACTGGTCACCTCTTAAAACTCTCCCAATAGATGAAGCTGTTAACCTCTTTAATAATATTTTTCTTACTATTCTTGATCAACATGCGTTCTATACGCATGAAATGTAAGACAGCTCAATGGCTTACAAGTAATACAAGAAAACTAATCCGTAGTAGGAATAAAGACTGGATCAAATGGCTAACCACTAAAAACTCTTTAGATCATCTTAACTTTAAACAAAAAAGAAATATGACAAAGCTAGCTATCTTAGAAGATAAGAAGAGCTTTTATACCCAACTTCAGCAATCCTCCCACCACCAACCACATACATTTTGGAAATCTATTAACACTCTACTATCCCCTGGCAAAGTTGCAACACCTAATCCACTAGGCTCCAACCCAGACTCCCCCCTACAAACAGCAAATGCATTCAATACTTTCTTTACTTCAGCAATACTTAAACTAGCTAACCAACTAAGCCCTGACACCTCTACACTAGCTAACCCAAGCTGCACTCCTCCACCATTTCAACTCAAACCCATACCTACCTCCTATATTCTTTACTTACTTCAAAAACTTAAACCTTCAACCCCCTCAGCTGGCAAATTACCAGCTGAATACCTTCAGCTAGGTGCAAATGCTATAGCCTACCCTGTCTCTATACTAATTAATGGGACCTTAAAAGAAAGTCTGGAAAATCTCTTACATCATCCCTCTTTTTAAAGGGGGTGACTCGTTGGAGTATTCCAACTACTGCCCCATAGCGCTGCTATCTCCTATTGCCAAAATTATGGAGAAATGCATCCACAAACAGTTGCTTAATCACCTCCTACATAATAATCTCCTTGCTAGTTGCCAACATGGCTTTCGTCCATTCCATAGCACCACCACAGCCTTATTATCCTTTATTGACTCCATTAATACAAACCGCAATAATAATATTCTTTCTTCTGCATTTTTCGTAGACCTGTCAAAAGCCTTTGACATGGTCAATCACCAACTCCTCTTACATCGTTTAAAATCTCTCTCACTTGACAATCCTGCCTTAAACTGGTTATCTTCACAATCGGAAACAAGCTGTTTTATGGGACAACCATCTTTCTGAACTTCTCCCTACCACTATTGGGGTCCCTCAGGGCTCCATCTTAGGTCCTCTGCTTTTTTCCATTTTTATTAACGACCTGTATCTTGCCACCCCTCTTACTACTTGTATTCAATATGCTGATGACACCACCATTATTTGCTCTGCCAACAACCAAGCTGACCTCCACTTCCTTACACAAAAAACTTTCACCACTATAGAGAAATGGTTCTCTAATTACTGTCTCCTCTTCAACCCTAAGAAAACTAAGCTCCTCCTCTTTGCACCCACGCACATGTCTCCCTCTATTAACTTCACACTTACTTCTAACAATGGCACCCTTATCACTCCAGACCAAACAACCAAACTCTTGGGTGTTACTATTGACAACCTACTAAAATTTGACTTTCATATTAACTCTATCATAAAAACAACAAACAGAAAACTAGGTTCTCTCTACAGAATCAAATCTTTCCTAACTCCTGAAGCTAGAACAACCATAGCTCGAACCCATTTAATCTCCACCCTATTATACGCTTCTCCCATTTATACTAATCTTTCAAAATATAACCTCAATAAACTTATATCAGCATACAACAACATTGCCAGATTTGCCACTGCCTCTCCATATAAAACGCATCATTGCCTGAACCTCCTAAAACTAGGGTGGCTGGAGTTACCCCACCTAATTCAATACTATCAACTTACAATTGCCCACAAAGCTCTTCACCACCCTGAGAATACTCCTATGCTCTCTACCCTAATAAAACCCTATAACAACCTGAAAAACCTACGCTCTTCTAATAAAATACTGATTCAAACTTCTCTATCAAAGAACACTGCAGGTGACTCCACATTCTCCAACTCAGTTGGCAAAATATGGAATAAACTTCCTCAAGACCTTACAGACCTAACTTCAATTCCACTATTTAAAACTAAACTGAAACACTTCCTAACCAACCATAGGATATGCTCTTGCATTAACCCTAGCTGACCTTTTTACTTCCTCACCTCTCCTGCCACCTCTCCTCTTTATCTCTACTCTATTACTTCACACTTTCTCTTTCTGTTGGGTAACTATTCTCTCCCTACTAAAATTGACTTTAAGTAAATTTCTATTGTTAAACTTATCAATAATATAACTATTTCTGTTACATACTATGTTTACCTGAACTTACCTACCTGCTATGTCTTCGGCTGTACACCGGTTCCTGAACATCCTGTAATTGAGGTTGATTTGCTTTGTTTAGTATTGTAAATTTTTGTATTTCTTACTTGTAATGTAGTAGATAGCGGAGCTTTTCTCCCCGGGCCTCCACTGAAAATGGACATGTATCCAGTTGGACTAGCCCAGTTAACAAATGTAAAATAAATAAAAAAAATTAAAAAAAATAAATAAAAGATTCTTTTTCTTTTAGGTTCTAAAGGGAGGACTTTTTTCTCTTACTTCTGAACTTAAAGATAAGAGACACCAGATCAGGGGATGACACAGGGCACCAGAAAGCTAGCTACACCGTTGACTAATATTCACTGTGCAATGCGTTTATCATTTATGAGTCCAGGCCTTTATTTTACAACAGATCAAATAATATCTACTCCATTTGTGTGGTCTCTTGTTGTGAAATGTGTGTGTGTGTGTGTGTGTGTGTGTGTGTGTGTGTGTGTGTGTGTGTGTGTGTGTGTGTGTGTGTGTGTGTGTGTGTGTGTGTGTGTGTGTGTGTGTGTGTGTGTGTGTGTGTGTGTGTGTGTGTTAGTGTGCCCACTCTGTAGCATTTGCACCCCAGTGGCACTTGCTTTTATTGTTTCATATTCTTTTTGTAGCAGTGGTGCTGTGTGAATTATGAATATCCATTTAGGAAGAGAGGATGTTTCTAGGCAGGTAGTCACTGGGACCATCAGAAGCATAGTCCTTGTCTACACATAAAAAAGATTCTTACTTCTTTAACACCCTTCAGAACAACACTAATACTAATGCTAATCCTAAAACTTACCTATTTTTTTCAAGAAGGAGTATACAGGCAATTTTGAAATCAGGCTGTGGGTACTACCCTTCCATTTGCCTATGCTATCTTTAAAGATGGCAATAGCACTACTTGGCTTGAAATGTAAGAGGGGCTTGTTCTACAGATAGGAAATGGATTGAGATATGAAATTGTCTACCCAGAGAGTTTTGTCAAGTTTGCTGATGAAGATTAATGCCTTTTGTTCATAGGATAATATCATAGGTATGTACTAGGCTAGCTGCCCTTGCGGGTCATTTTAAGCCTAGGCAATTTCTCTTCTTGTTCTTAAGTTAATAGGTTAATCCTATTTGGTTAGAGACTGGCCTTACCCATCCAGTGATCAATAATTATATATTACCCTTAATGAGAAAATTTTGGAACATGTCATAGATAATCCTATGTGACATATGCATGGAATAAAGCATTCAGGACCTGCCTCTGTCCATTTAAAGGGGCAGTCCTGGGATAAATGTTCTGTTTCCCATCCATAGATCCAAGTTGTGCTTGTATATGTATCCTCTGTGGGATATACCTGTCCATCCAACCTATTCTGTTGATGTTGCAGAAGAGGTATAGATCCCTAGACCAAGAATTTCTGATGCAATTTCATTTGCTGATTTGTAGTAAATCCTTAAGTGTTGGGTTGGATTTCTTTATTATGCATTATTACATATTTATACTTTTATTGGATACACCACTTGTCTTGCAAAGACACATGAGTTCAAATAAAGCTGGCTGTTTTATGGCATGTACTAGTAATATAGACATAGGTTGCTTTGAAGGAGCAAGTAGATGACTGAGTATAAGAACAGTTAAAGTAATATCTAAGGAATGGTGAGGATTTTAAGGACCTTAGTTTTCTTAGTTAGAAATCCCCATGGTTTATCCTGTTGTATAATGTACTTTGGTACATGCAGGATGGGACATTATTTTTAATAACAGGTCTAATGAGGGAAGAGTACAGTGGGGCAATAACACCTTTAGATTTAGAAAACATTTTCTTAGGTATCAGCAAGACCAGATAAAAATATTTACTTAATGTAGCAGAGATGTAAGGGTTGAATGATAGAGAGCATGAGTTATCCACTTCTGCTAACGTCTCTCATAACAAGTTTGGTGAGTAGAGGGGTGCAAGGATATTAGATATTGTTATCTGTACTAGCATGACAGGTTGAAGTTTGTAAATAATTCTAAATAATTGTATATTATCCTGTGTTACATATGCCAGCATGACTAGTTATAATTTTGTAAATAAGTGTATGTCTTATGATTATCACTCTGATTTATGCAAGATGTTTGAATGTCAAACAGTGTTCTGGCTGACCAAATGTAAATTTTTTTATAAAGAATTCTGAATGTATGTTATGCCAGATTCAGCTGACCTAGATGTGATGTCATTGTGTGCCAGGGCTGGGAGAATAAAATCTTCACTGCGGCTGTTTGTTTACTTTTCAAAGTCTGATATGGGACAGTAGAATTCTCATAACAGCTTCCTGTTACTTAAAACGAAATCTGCTATAAAACCAGGTTCTAAGTCAACTGTCCAGTAGTTGTCTTCCAGAGCTGTTCAGCAGTAGTAGTCCAGTTGTTTCCAGAATAGTTGTTCCAGTCGCTGAGGACAGACAACAGCCTGGAGTGTGAACATAATTCCTTATCTTGCCCTGTAGAAGTAAGAGTATGATCTTGCCTTGCTCAGTTATTTAGATTAGGTAGGGACAGTTAATCTTCAGATAGTCAGGGAGCTACAGCTAGTTAGAGTTTTTTTTAAATCAATGTGAGATCTGTCCTACATAATTATTTTCATATTTCCTGTGTGTGAAATTGTGCTGTTTATTGGAATCAGTCATTCAGAATTTACATGTTTTAAATCCTCATATTTATTATTAAATGTTTTACTACCTCTCATTTTGACTGGTTATTTAGTGAATATTTTTAGTAACTTGAGAGTGTTTATGCTTATTGTGATAACACCAGGGCCACACGAAAAGCCTTAATGCTTGGGATACATGCTACCATTTGTTTCAATATCTATTTTACCCAATATAATTGAACACCCCTTTTGAAGAGTATTGTGTTGTGGTATTTGACTGATGTTAGCCATTACCTTGTAATTTTGGTAAAAACACAGCAGGTAAATGTGTGTCACTCTTTCCCAAGTGTGTGTGTGCATGTGTGAATATTAGATATATGAGTGAGTGTGTCAGATACCTAGAACTGGGACACAGTTTTCTGCAGTGGTTAGTGGGGAGAGTCATGTGGGGACCTGAGTGAATCATATAGTCCAGTCCCAGGTTTTGGAAACTGTTTCCATTGTACTCTTAGGGGAAATTGTGTATTTCTATCCCTGCTTTTAGTGACACTCCCTTACCGGAGACACTGGTGAGGACTGAGACTCCTTTGTTGCTGCCAGGGGTAAAGAGGACTCATCACAAGAGGTATCATTAATACGATAGGAAGTGGATATAGCGTGTTTGCCAAAAAGTGTCAAATTATGTCTTTTAGCGTAAAGTTTTATACCACTTTGTGAACATCAGAGAGCAGATTGGTTAACAGTGGGAGATCTTATAATTGTAAGCACTTTCTAGTTGTCAGCAAAACTGGATCTCCTCGAGTATTTACCTAGATGTCAAAACGTTCTCAATGTTAAACCCCATGGAAACTGATAATTGTGGTTTATGCTCAGAGAGTGTAGACACAACTTTCACAATTTGAGTTTTATCCGATAGACAATTAGCAATCTAATGAATGTTGTAGGGGTTTCTATTGAGATTTACAGATTTGTCAATAATTCCAGTATGGGGATGGTATCCAAAGTCTTAGCCAGATACATATTGGCTTCAACCACTGAAACACCATTGTCCACAGCATCAGTGACTTTTTGAAAAGAAGCCTATCAGGTTTGGAAGCAGGATTTATTCTTCACAAAACAAGCTAGTTTGGGCCAAGGTTAGGAATGCAGCTAATGTCTACAGTTATGAGTGTGGATGTTGTTCATTCCATGCCCTTTCATACAAGGCTGTGAAAACTGGCAGACTTATAACTATTGGGGTCAGAAGAAGAACAGCCTTTATATAGAGACATCAATGTAGCTTTCTTTGGGTTTCCAGAGCAAACTTACTGTCTTAATTAAGAAAAAAAAGACAGAGAATGGGTTCTGATAGTTTGCATTTAGTATTGATGAGGATGTACCCATGTACTGTATATTGTCAGGCCCATAGATGTGTTACTTTTAGTTTTGGACAGGGATTCTAGTTCTTGTTCAATTCTTAGTTTAGAGAAGTAGCATAATAAGTGCAGTAGGAAGGATGACTGGGGCAAAGTCTGAATTAAATATCTTACAAGATATTTGCTATGTCCTTTTTTTCAAAATGGGCAGTGTTATTGTGAGCCAGTTCAGTGGTTTGCTGGCCATTGTTTCTTACTTTCCTAACACAGCTGAGGAAGGCTTTGTAATTAACTTTAGTATATGTGGTTACTTTACATTTATAGTCTGCTTCATATTTCCTAAGAGTGTAATTAAGATCCAAGGTAGCTTGTTTCGACTCAATTCTGAGATATGGGGAATTGGATTTATTACAGAGGTTCATGATTTTCTTCTGTTATACGGTTTTAGATTAAATAGGTTTGTCTTTAAAGATGTCATTAGAATAGATGGGTTCTAGCATATCTTTACTGAGGTGTTGGCTGAAGCCAGAAGTGAAGGAGTACGCTTTGTCAACTGGATCTTTGGTTGTGTATTTGCTGTAAAATTTTGGTTGTGGATTTGTTGTGAAATTTGCCTTAGTCATCTAAATGCTGTAATAAGTTAGGCTTAAGAAAATCCCTAAAGAATGAAGTGCTGGGTGGGGACAGAATGGGGTGATAAAAAAAGACCTGAAGAAAAAGATGACTGATTTTGATGCAGGAAATGGTATAAGTCAAGATTAGGTCTGAAAGCACCACAAGGTAATGATCTGACAATTAGTGGGGATTTCAACAATTTGTTCCATGGCAATTACATTAATAAAATCCAGAAATCATTAAATAGATTTATTAGTTTGTGGTGTATGTATTTCAGTCAATGGCTACATAATTAATGTTTCTCAACATGATAGACTGATAGGCCTTTAATTAGTTTTCATGGTCTACTGGAGGACTGATGGGTCTCCTTTGGAAAACAAATTATATAGTACCTGGATCTCTAGGAGCTTTAGGTTAGGACTGTAGGCAGGTTATCATGGGACTGTGAGATTTATGAATAAAAATAGATGCTCCAACACAGTTACTCCGAGGTTTAAAATCATAGTAAGTGTTGAACTTTAGTACAGGAGGAGTATTTCTCCATACATTGTTAATGGGATTTGGTAACTACACAGATATGCATATGTCAAAGTTGCAGACCTGCCTCAAGTATCTTTGATCTTTTTTGATACCTGATATATTTCTTTTAAGACTGGTGCCATCTTGGTGTTATGCTATATTGGAACGTTCTGTAAATATTCTAATTTTTATATTCTGGAATGTCCATCAATTGAACTACAACTAAAAAAGGCATATAGACCCACATATGCAGAGGCACTTAAATGTAACCATCCTGAACCCCAAAGATCTTCTACATGAAGTATATATAACAAATACCCTCAGCAGCCCTGAATGCATTCTTTCAAAACAACACCCACGACAACAGATACAGCTGCATCTCATGGAGCCTCTACTTCTAAGCCTATAAGGCAATTAACCACACAATCCAACATTCTGGTCATTGGAGACTCCATTGTGATGCACACGGATGATCTTCTCACCAGACTGAATAAAGAGAAAGTCGTGGTTAGCTGCTTGTCAGGGACTAGGATCTGTCACATTATGCATGCACTCAGGTCAATGGACCACAAGTAACAGTATGACTCAATCATATTCCATGTAGGTGTAACTGACCTGAGCTATACCTCCCTAGACTATATGAAGAGAGGCATCATGGAGCTCATGAAATATGTGTCACTGACTGGTATGAACTTAGTAACATTTTACCTTCTTCAAGGATGATGCTACAATATGAACAAAAGATGACTGACTTTAATAAATGTCATTGTTTCTGGTGTTATTCTTAGGGGGTGCAGTATTTGTCAACATGGAAGGAGATTTTTTTAGGCAATACCAAACTGAAAGTACTTTCAACATAACAAATCAAAACCAAGAAAATCTAAAGGTATTACTTCTGAATGCTAGGAGTCTAAACAAAAAACTCCACTCCCTAGAAGCTCTCTTCACCCTAGATAATGCTGATGTCTCTGTGTGGTCACCGAGACATGATTTAAAGCCATGGAGAGCACAATGACAGTACAAAGTTATAATGCCTTCTATAACCTTTATATAAGCTACTACATAGACATGGTGTAAATATAGAGGCGTCCTAATTCACATCATTAATAAATATCCCTCTGCACTAGTCAAACAGGACATTGCATCCTTGTTAATTCACCACAGGCAAAATCCAATGCCACTTTCTTGCAAGCTATAGGTCCCCCTTTATGACCGATGAAATCCATACTATGTATTTAAACTTACTGGAACAACTCACCATCCAATGCAATACTTTATCCATGGGCAACATTAATTACCCCACTATTAGATGGAAGCCCTATATGATACCAAATGTACAGGCACAGAGATTCCTGGATTTTGTAAACACAAGCTCCCTGGACCTGATTATTAATACACCAACCAGGGATACAACCATACTGGATTTGGTCCTCGCTAATACAGGAGAGTGTGTTTTTAGTTGATGAGTGTTGGCTGTAATAGCAAATGTGTGAAGATGGTCACTACGCCAAGCAGAGAATATGCCAGTGGAGAAGTTGATTGGGTGAGATACTAGGATCCAATCAAGTATAGATTGGTGAGTAAAGTCTTTGTTGTATCTAGTTTGGCTGTTAGTTAGTTGTGAAAAATCATACACATTAATAGTATTATAAGGGGTGTCAGCTGCAATGGAGTGCCAGTCAGTGTTCATATCACTTTGGATTACTCTCTCATGATTGATTTTTTGGGATGTCCAGGATAGTATATCTTGTAGGACCGGTATATTGTTTCCTGCTGGAATATATAATACTATGATACAGATTCTTTTAGTTTTATTGTGGTTCAAGAATGATATCATTATCTTGGCACTAGAAAAGGTGGGTATGTTGTTTGGTAAGGGTGTAATATTGAGTACAGGGGCATATAGAAGAGCTATTCCTCCAACTTTCTTTTTGAGTCTATCTAATCAAGTGATGGCAAAATTGGGAGGTGTTATTTCAGTACCTTCTATGTTTAACCATGTTTCAGTCAGGGTTAGTATATCACGTTTGTTTTGATCTATCCAGCAGTGCAGTCAGGTTATTTTGTTCCATATACTCCTTAGATTCAGTGTTATTATGTTTAGGTTTGTAGGGTTAACTTTGGGATTAGCATTTGCAGCTTGGCCTGGGTTTGGGTGTATGTCTCCACTTTGAAGTAGAATGTTGATGAGATATGTGTAAAGTGGGTTATAATTTATTTTTGGTTTTGGAGAGTGGAATATAAAATGAAGTTTAATGAGGATGCTGCTAGCTAGTCAGGGGCAGGAGATATGTGGGAGTTATAGTGAAACAGTTGAGGAGAGATGTTTGAGAAATTACTTTGATTATGAGGGTGACTGGTTGTGGAGGTTACTGTTGTAACCTAGGGAGTATAAGTCAGAGATTGAAATGTGGGGACTGGAGATGGTAGTGTTGTAACAAGGTTAAGAGTTGCTAGTAATGAGGTTAGACAGAATAATAGTAACATCTTGAAAGAAGAAAAGATAAAGGTCTGCATTGATGTTAAGAACTTATGTAAGATGGGGAGGGACAGTAGGGTTTGTTATAGGGCAAGGACTAGTGTGTGACGTAGTAGCCTAGGAGGTGGTCTGTTTAAATAGTTGCTTGTTGATTATAGGTGGGGGAAGTAAGTTGAGTGTGGCGGTGAATGACTGGTTGGTTTGTGGGTGGAGCTTGTATAGGCATAAAGTTAGAGGTATTGGGGATTGGAGGAATTGGGGATAGGGTAGGGGTGCAGAGTGAGCCTGATTGGAGCAGGTTGGACCTAGTTGAGTAGACTGCTAAATATCGAGGGTGAATGCAGTGGGTTGGACCCGGTTGAATACAGTGCTAAAAAAAATGAAGTAAGCTAGAAAGAAGGTTGTAAAAAAAATAGCTGCAGAGAATACTCTCTAAAAGTTACAAGCTAGAGAGTAGTGTCTGTTTTAGGCTGAGGTAATGAGTATGCTGGGAGAAAAAAAAAATGTTGGGCTAGAGGAAAATAAAAGGGGGAATAAAGGATGAGAAGATTCAAGTTACTTAACTACAGGGAGGTAGGGGAAGGGGTATAAACTGTGGGAAGGATACACAAAAATTCTGAGGATTAACAAATAAAAAATAAACAAAAAACCTACTACCTAGGGAGAATAAGTCAGAGATTAAAATAGTTTGTAACAGAGTGAGTAAGGAGAAAGGGGTTAGAGCATGGAATGGTGAATTACGAGGAGCTGGTACAGGTACACAGGGTGGTATACAGTATAAAAAACTGCAAGCTGGACATACATTAAAAAATGAAGGATTTTCTTTGAGCTTTTCTTTGTGATAAGTCTGCACTCCAGAGAACGAGGAATGTTTGTGCCACATGAGCCAGGCTTATCCCTTACAAGTCAGACAGACCTTCAAGTTAGAGAAGGGGCCAGTAGTGGGGCATGTAAAACATAATAAAAAGGGACATGTAAAACCTAATAAAAAAGGAGGGAGAAGGGAGAGGTTATCTATCAGAAGACTTAAGACACAATAGAGGTAGGCAAGATAGTTTAAGCAGAGCAGAGTGAATAAGGAGAGGATGTGAACAGAGTTATAGGTAGTACATTATAGGATATATTAAGAGGAGGGCAGGTAACAGGAAAGGAGAAAAGAGGGTAGGGAGGTAGGCTAGAAGTAATAGTGAGAGGATGCAAAGGAGAGTGCGCAGGAGGAGGAGAAAAATATCAGAAGTAGCAGCACTAGGAGAATACAGCCAAATCATTTCAAATCAGTCAGTGAAATAGGCATGCAAATAGATAAACAATGGTGGAAATGGAGCGTCTGCCACATATATGCAATCACGTATTATGTAATACAATTGTAATTTATATCAATGCACAAATGTTAAATAAGCATGAGAAAGCACTGCAAGCTAAGCGATCGAGTGTATGGTAAACTAGATTGTAACTGCTATTACTGCTGATTTTCAGAAGAATTGCACTACTGAGAAACTCAATTCTATTTATGATGTAATCTAATCTGTAGCTTCTAACGCAGCTAGTAATGCAAATAAATTAAAGAACAGAGAACATATATGTTATCAAATATTTTGTAACTATCACAGCTACCATTCAACACTTTTGGATAAATGAAATAGCAAATGGCAAAGAAATCTATCGCACCTGATCAGTTCATTTACTACAGTGTGTTACATTAAGGGTGGAAATGCGTCTGATGCATATTTAATGCAGTAGCAACATTTTAGAGACCACAGTATAGTGCTTAGGTTGAAAACAGATGCCAACATTTACCTATTTCACAAGTGAGCGCTCACAGGTGGCTGTTATTGGCTTGCAAGAAAATAATAGGAGCACAGCTTTTGATAGCAAACAGTTAAATATACATAGCCTAGTGTCCTGTGCACAATGTCTTTAGTAAGATAATAAGAGGGCCACAGCATTTGGATATCAAACAGTTGAATACACACAGCCTAATCTGCAATGCATAAACTACTACTCAGTCAGAAATAGAAAGTATATATATTGTAAATGTAAAGCCTGATTACTGTTTCATATGCCTGGTGCTGTGCATCAGCGACAGACATGCCTCTCAACTGTCCAGATTTTTGCAGAATGTCCAGATTTTTACCTCTTACTTTGGTCTGTTCCTCATAAAATGTATAGTTTTCTGGCAAATCAAATAGAAATTAAGTCACTAAATAATACAAAATAATGGCAGTCATTTGAGTTTCAGAATTCATATCCTTCAGAAAATATATCATGATGACAAAATCTGTCATTCTAGCTACTTTATAAGTTTAAAGGAGCAATATTTTAAATCTGTCCCTTTTTTGGGCTTTTGTCCCCCATTATTTCTGGCTTTGTCCAGATTTCTTCAATTGAGAGGTTCAGAGGTATGGTGATGGCATAGAATGCAAGTGAGCAGCATGACAGTAAAAGAGAAAAAAAAAAGAAAAATAATGCATCGACCTATGATTTAACTAAATGTTTCAGTTAGTAATAAAACAGTAGGCCTAACTAAGGACTGGTGCTCGTACATCACCAAAACTGCCGTGAGTATAGCAGATCAAGATAGACTGGGAAAAGAAGGAACCAAACAGAGTATGCAGTGTTTTAAATGGTGCAAGGCATCATGGGAGGGAGTAAAAGAAAAAAAAAGCCTAACATGAGAAAACAACGATTAAAGACATAGTATAGTGAAGTAGGAAACATGAAGGGGTTGAGCCTGGTCGAGTAAAGTGCTAAAAAAAAAAAAAAACAACTACTACTTAGCAGCTACTTAGCAAATTGTTAAAAGCAAATGTGTTGTTCTGCTATTTGGACATCATTCTCAGTGAGGAGTTCTGAAACATTACAGAGAACTAGCACTTGTACTATGCTGAGCAGTGCTACTAGGACTTTAAGTTTCAGTGAATATTGGATGGATCTGCTTAAATCTGCTATGTGTTCACTTTTGTGATGGGCTTCTGAATGCATTTTATGGGTGTACATTCAGACAAAGCAAACTGATTTTGTTTGGAATGGCAGTGCATTGGCATATTCCTTGGATTTTTGGTTCCTGTTTTTCTGTCCGTCTTTTTATATTACACCAGTTTAATAAAGGTTTTGCCTTAATTTTAGTGACATTGCACACATTTTTGTCCCATCCAACTTTCTGTTAGTATGTCTCCCATACACACTCATAATCTTGCTACAGTCTGTTCAAATTTTAGTTTTTTTTTCTAAGTTACCCTCTGTGATTGTGTTTTCTCTGTCATAATTCCAGTGTGCAAACAGCAGAAACTTAACTAGATGATTCTTTCACTAGCTTCATTTTTTGAGCTGCACCTATAGCAAGTTTACATGCAACCACTTCTAAACTGACATATGCTCATCAAACTGGCATTTCTAGCATTATTACATATTTTTATAAGCATTTCATTTTACCTTTCTTGCATATCTAACCTAAAATTATATATCAGAATTTCTCAAAAAAATGAACTGTGGAAAACTTCCAAAGATTAAACATTTTTGACAGGTCCAAATTATTGAATAATACGCTTCTCAAGGAACACAAACTTTAGACTGGAGATCTGTTTTAAAACATCTTGATATGCAGGACCATATTTTTCAGGAATGCAACATATCCATTGTTACTATAAAATACAGGTTTATTAGCATTATACCATTATAGGCAGATAAATGCGTGTGTGTGTGTGTATGTGTGTGTGTGTGTGTGTGAACCATTTATTTTTTTATTTTAAGGGGGATTTTGAGTGAATTGCAAGTTACTTAATAAGACTAGAACACTTTATCTTAACCTGCCTTATTAACTTAGAAATTTTAGCTGCCTAATCCAATATATAATCAAGTTAGTGTCTAAATCTAGCCTTATCCTGGAAGAATGCCAAAGATCATTATCTGGGCCCTATGTGTTCACTCATCATTCTCATGTTTTTATACCTCCCTAAATGTTGTTTTATGTAAAATAAATGGATTATATGAAACTCAGCAAAATAATTTAATTTACTAATGAAGCTAAGCATATACATGAATCTGTAATCAGCTCAAGTAAGATATAAAAATATAGCACTTTGTGCAAACAAAATAAAAAAAAAAGTTTTTGTTTTCGGTTAAGGCATATTTGATAACACTTTTAGCAAGACTATCTTTTTGTCCTGTTTTTCACCCTTTATCAGAATATTCCTCTAGTATTTTAGCATCATATTAACACTTTAGTTCCCTTGTTCAGTCTGGTCATAAGACCAGACATCACCTCGTTGGTGGTTCTAGCTATCATATTGGGTTGTTCATCTGATATCACTCATATTTTGAATTCTAACTGAGTGGGTGACAGACAGCTGCTCATCCTTGACTTACTTAGGATTTCCTCTTTTGGTTTGAAGCTATCCATCAATTGGCCAACTACCGTGGCACAATACTTATAAAGGTATAGGCTTCTCTCATCTGCTGATGCTGAGCTAAGATGCAAGATTTCCTGCATTGTTCTTGTTTTCCCTGGTCTTTGACCAAACTGAGTTCAGATTTAGAACTTTTGTCTTTGATGGTACGCCTGCAGCAGCAACAAACTAACTTTTTCCATCTAGGAACACACATCTGTCATCAAGCATTTACTTCCAGCTGTCAGTTGGCTGTTCCAGTACTGAGAAATTATTTGAACCAAAGGTGACTGGGGTGGGCTTTACCCATGTCTTTCAAAAAGCCTGCATTCAACTCTCATAATCTTAAACCAAGCAATTGCCTTTAAAAAGCTGGACATTACAAATGAGCAAAACATTCCATCTGTCACATATATATGTGATGCTAGCACAAAAACTAGCAAAACTGTTGATGCCATTTAAAGTTTATATTGAGCAGGTTGACTCCATGGCACAGGATGATAAAGTCGTGATTATACCCAAGTCAACCTCAGGATCTGATAACTGCTCATGTGGTGGAGGAGCCCAGCAGGTAAGGATAGGAAAGAGTTGGCAGTAAGTGGCTGATAGCAGGGAGAGGGAAAGGTAGCTTCCACCATTATCTGCATTCTGCTGATTGCATTAGAGGCTTGCTGACACTACTGCTGTGGCAATAACCAGGGAGATGGGTTTAGATTGAGAAACTGATAATAACAGCCCTGTTTAGTGTGTGTGTGTGTGTGTGTGTGTGTGTGTGTGTGTGTGTGTGTGTGTGTGTGTGTGTGTGTGTGTGTGTGTGTGTGTGTGTGTGTGTGTGTGTGGTAACACATGCATATATGCACACATGCAGATGGCACAGTAGTCCTCCATGTTAATGCAGACAGTTGCTTCAGCCACCTGGAGTGGGGGATGGGGACTAAAACAGGCAAACCATTAAGTCAAATGAAGGCTTCCCCCATGTCTTTTCTGTTTGACTATGAGGTTTTACCAGTTATTCAGTGGGCTATAGTGTTGCAGGACTGCAGGACCAGATTAGTGGTTGTATAGGCCCTCCCAGTAGACCCTCAGGCTATCAGTCAGGATATCTACCAGTGAGGGATGGGCAAGTCACTCAAAGGCCAATTAGTTACAGAGGAGGTTTACAGCTTTCATGTCTGCCTGGATGACATCTCCTTTCTGTTAGCTCTTGCCTTGCCTGAACAATGGTCATGGTGTCTCTGCAAAGGAATGTATATGTTAAGAATAATAGGAGTAAGGCTGATGGCTGGTAGGTGGGAAGGCAAAGTACACAGAAAACAAAATTATCCGGTCCAGACAAAGAGAGTGGTTGCTTGATTTGTCCATTATCTTAAAAAGGAGTAGACTGCAATTGGATGTAACAACCTGGTCTCCAACAAAATACAGACACATAAAGATAAATGGAGGTATGTCACACAATACTACTTTACATTATACATTAAAGAGCTCAATAATCTTACATACATAAATAGATTTATGGAAGTTGCTTGTGATATTGGAATGTAGGACAGCAGCCCCCCAGCTGTAAAATAAAATAAAAAAAATCTGTATCTCATGCATGCGTGATTAGTAACTTGATCTGGACTGCTGTTTAACCAGTCTGGATTCAGGAAGAAGGCAGCAGTCCACAAAAACCTGAGAAGTCTATGCGGTTACAACCACATAAACTAGAAAGGGATCAGTCTGCAGGCTGTGAGTGCAGGCACTAGGAAACAGGAAGCGTGAATGACGCACATTCCGGCACCAACATCGAGGAGCAGAAATGTTCTTTTACTGTGGCAGAGGATCAGGTAAAAGCCTGAAGCAGGAAACCAAAGTAGAAGCAGATGATTCAGGTACTAAAACAGGGAATTATCTGTGGAGCAGACAACTGTGTGTGTGGAAACTGAAGCAGAAGATACATGGAGCAGACGATTCAGGTAGTGTGTGTATGTGTGTGTGTGTGTGTGTGTGTGTGTGTGTGTGTGTGTGTGTGTGTGTGTGTTCGCATACATGTTTTGCACGTCTATATTATATTATGTATTCTGGTGGTGTCATAGGTTAAAGAAGAAAATCTCCTTACCATTTGGGAGTTGTCAAATATCTGGTGCTATTTAGCATTTTGAACGTCATCTATTATTTAAATAAAATGGAAAGCTATGTGAGGAAACTCATGGCTGCATGATTACTTGTATTTTCCTTTTGTTATGTTTCTGTTGGCTGTCTTCATGTTTTGATGTGCACACAGCTAAGGCTCTGCTTATCTTGAGACATTACAGAAAGTACTGCAGAAGTGCCTAAAGAAAGCAGCACTTACAATTTTCTTCATTAAACCTAGAAGGGATGGTCTGCTAGTAAGCTAAGAGGATCAAGACTCTGAACTTTTAATGAGGTTCACCTGTATTCTTGGGTTTGATTCTCTCCATCATCTTTTGCACAGTAGATATTCCTGAGGATGTCAATTAATTAATTTAAAAGGCATTACAAGTCTATTCTTGAAGACAGACCCTAGGGCCTAGTAGACAAATAAGCAAACAAAACAGGCTGTAACCCTTATGCCTAGTACGCATATAAGCAAACAAACAAAAAAAAAGTTGCTGCTTCCTTGTTTGAGCATGGCCTTCTCCCTGCAGCCTGTACTGCAAAAGGCATTCATTCCCAAATCTTCTTTACATTACTGCATATCTCCCTAGCCTGAAATAGCTGTAGGAAGAATAACTGCAGTTGTAGCCATGCAACTGAAATACTACATAGTGCTGTATTGTCTTTCCTGGTCTATACAGCTTATTCACATATCCTGTTGTTACCTTTGCCAGGTGTTTAGATACTTCATCATGTCTGGGAAACACCGTAAGGATTCTGGACACTGCAAAATGAAATAAATATGTGCATTTGGTCAACAGAACACTGTTATTTTTTGTACAGTGTCACTATAATACCAGGATTGGGGAATATGTCTTTCCTCAGTATTGTGAAATCTCGGCGTTACTATATTTAAGTAGCAGGAGGTGTGTGGGGAGGGGTGCAATGGGTTATGTCTTTTAGCATGTACAGTGTGTATTTTGTTTTTTGATGTTGTTGTGCTCGGTGATCTACTGACATTTCGGGTCTATATTATAAGCACGAAAAGACTAAACCGCGAACGTTCACATGAGCGAAAATGCCGGGAATTGAAAGTATGATTGTGGGGTCATGTTTCAGTGAGGAGTGGGATATTTGCCCTTTCTTCACTGTACTGCGACCTCAAAGTTAGAATATATAGTTAGTGGGGGAGGGGGGCATAGCCCCCACGTTAGCAAGTTTGATTACTGGCATTTTCGCTCATGTGAGTGTTTGCGGTTTAATCTTTTCACGCTTATAATATAGACCCGACATTTCAATATACACATACACATAATTTTGTATATATACATAAATGTATAAAAATATATATGTCTGTCTTTACTTACACCTATTTGTTTACTAATTCATTTATTAATTTAGATCAGATGTGTGAATGGGGAATAATCTTATTGAATTTATTAGGGTCACTGCTTTGTGCTTGCCAGTATTTATCATGATGTCGAGAAATAAGAAAAGCACCACAGATCTGCATTAATCATCAAAGCTAAAGTTGTTATAGTTTTCCAGTTTATGGATCCCATTGGTATTCTATCTCATTATTTTAGCTGGACAGAAATTAATTATAAAAGTGAATAAAAACTTGTATGCATGAGGTGTGTGGAGAGGAGTGATAAAGAGGGGGAAAAGAAGGGGGCCTAATATGGAGCCTTGAGGTACACCAAGGGTGAGGGGAAGAAGGAAGGAGAGTGCTTGTCCAGCTAAAATAATGAGATAGAATACCAATGGGATCCATAAACTAGAAAACTATACCTGTAAACTAAACAGAATGCCAATCTGTCATGTGTGGTCCATAACCTGTGCAGTAATCCTTTAAACAATTTATCTTGAGCGTGGTATGTGTTTGCTGTTCATTTTGTACTTTGATCATGTTTTCCCCATGAAACAAGTAGATAGCTGTTGTCAGCAGCAGGTCTTTTTTGAATAAGAAACATTTTTACAAGTGGGGGTATCACAGAAATTGCTGCTTTCAGCATGTTACTTTTTACTTTTATAAAGCTGAATATAAATTATAATTCGAACTGCAGTGCAAAGAGAAGTAGTTTTAGTTGAATGCTGCTTGTTTTTTTTTTATACTTGAGCTTGACTGGCATTCCAGTAATGTATTTAAAAAGTAATTTATTTTTTCATGCCGCACAACCTTTTTGTTTCCATCTAGATATTAAGTAAGCTGTCATGCAGCCAATGCATTGAAATATTTCTTTTTCTTCTACACTTCATTTTGTCTTGATTGGACTCTCGTAATGGTGGTTTGGCACCCAGGGTAGTGTATGTAATTAAAGCTGCAGTTGTTATGGTTTTGACCATAGCTCTGCCCATTTCTAGTTGGCCCCACCCATTCAGCTGTCTCTTGTAGTCCCCCTTTAGGTTCATAGGTTCATACTAGGCTATCTGCCCTAGGGCATTTATAAGCCTAGCCAGAATGTGTTTGGCTTTCGCCACCCATTTTAAATTTATTTTGATATGCCCTTTTTCGAGGTTAGTATACTGTGCCTCTGTCTAACAGTGACACAGAAGTGATACCCAGGGTAAACCTACGATCTCCCATCCACTCATCAAGATTCCTCTTCAAGAGAGTCAAAGAGGGACTCTGCCTAACCTGGACTGGGATTTTATTCCAGAGTGAAGGGATCCTCTGGGTTACGAATCTGTCCCTCCAGCATGTCCTATTTATTTCAGTGCTGAGGTTCAAGTCTCTTGAGCGCGTAGCTCGATGGGATTTGGATTTTCTGAGGTGCAGCATATCCATTAATTCTGGGTTGGACATGACTTTATACGTCAGGCACAGATCGCCTCTGAACAGGCGGTATGCCACTGAGTACAGCTGGAGTTTCTTTAACCGGGCAGCATATGGCATCTGTTTGAGCCCTTTGATCCTCTTGGTGAGGTACTTTTGGGGTCTTTCCAGTTGCTGCAGGTGTCTGGTAAGGTACATCCCAAAAGGGGCATTGTACTCAATTATGGGCCTGATGAGGGATGAGTAAAGAGGCAAGATGACCTCCCCTGATCTAGATGTGAATCCCTTCATGATTAGGTGGGCTATATAAAATGTTTTTCTAACCACTTTGGCCACGTGGTTGTCAAATGAGAGATTGCTATCAACTTGGGTCCCCAGGTCCCTAATTACTTCTTCTGTACTTAATGGATTACCACCTATGTGGTAATTTGTGGGCACTTTTTTGCCAAAGGGGATGACTATACACTTTTTGGCATTTAGCTTGAGGCCATGGCTCTGGCACCAGTTGTCTGTTTCTATGAGGCCCTTTTGGAGGATGCTTGTGTCGGCTGGAGAGTCGATTATGGCGCCCAGTTTGCAGTCATCTGCGAACTTGGTCAGCCACAGTCCTTCCATGTTGGCCTGTACCTCCGAGAAATATATACCGGACAAGAGAGGTCCCAGGACTGAGCCTTGTGGGACACCACTTGTAACTGGTTTGGAGTCTGACATGGCTCCAGCAATTCGTACCATGTGGGTTCTGTCCTTGAGCCAGTTTGCAATCCATCTAGTGACATAGGGGTTTATATTTAAGCTGGTGAGCTTATCTATAATGCCCGAGTGGGGTATTGTATTGAAGGCTTTTGCGAGGTCCAGGTAGGCTGTGTGGACCACCTTCCCCTCGTCAATCACCTTGGTGACTGTTTCAAAGAAATCAACCAGGTTTAAGAGGCAGGATCTGCCCTTAACAAAGCCGAACTGGGTAGGATCCAGTGTCTGTAGGTCCCCAATATCTTTATTTATGAGGTCCATGATGATCCTTTCCATAGCTTTGCAGACCAAGCTAGTCAGGCTTATGGGGCGATAGTTTCCAGGATCCATTGAGGCACCACCTTTATGGAGAGGGACCACTGTTGCTGTATGCCACTCTTTGGGCACATATCCTGTAGTAAGGCTGAGAGTGAACAGTAGTTTTATGTTTGGGTTTAGCTCTTCTTGGAGTTCATGTAGGATGCAGCCCGGGACACCGTCTGGTCCCATTGATGCTGTGTTTTTGCTTTGGAGAGGGCGGCTCTTACCTGAGCATCTGAGATGTCAGGGGGGCAGCACTCTGCTGGGATAGATATTTGCCCTTTTGGTGGGGATGGGGGGAGAAGTTTGCGCTGAACCTGTCAGCTAGGATGTTGGCAATGTCTGTGGGTTCAGTGTATTTTTTGTCATTTTGGACTAATTTTGAGCATATCTGGGAATTACCACCCAGGTTCCTAACATAACTAAAGAAAGCCTTGTGATTATCCTTAGTGTCCTGTGCAATTTTTCTCTCGAAGCTGTCCTTAGACAATGTTATGAGTGCCCGTAGTTTTTTTGCTAATACTGATCAATGATGTCTTCCCTTTTTTGGATTTTGCTCTATCATTTAGTAGCTTCCTCCTTCTATTGTATAGTTTGTTTATGGATGGGGTCCACCAGACAGGACGCCTGCCTTTGGAGGATTGGGTCTTGGTTTTATTTGGGATCGCATGATCCATGCATTCCTGAAGGTGTTCATAGAATGCGTTTATAAAGGATTCTGCCATCTGGGCCGTATTTTCCACAGGCCTGGGGGCTTTGAAGGATTCCACCTCGGCTTTGAGGAGTGAGAAATTTGCTTTAGAGAAGTTTTTCACTGTGGTTTTCTGGGCAGCAGGTGGGGTCAGGATGTCAATATCCAGTGAGATTAGTTTATGGTCTGATCTTACCGGTGAGGGATACACTTCTGTTCTGGAGCATAGAGTCCCCATGTTGGTGATGATCAGGTCCAGTATGTTTTCCCTTCTTGTGGGAGTGGTAACAAGTTGTTCCATAGTATTTGAGTTTATAAATTCTACGAACCTTTGGGCTAGGGTGTTGGAGCTAGAGTAATGCTCCCAGTGTATGTTTGGGTAGTTGAAGTTGCTCAATATATTGGTGTTTGGAGAGACCTTCATATTTTCCAATGTATTTGCAGTCACCAGCCGCCACTGTATGGAACTGAATCTCTACAGTTTATCATACTATCAACCTTGGGATTATTTAAATCGGGGTATTACACATTCAGATATTGTATTATCATTTAATGTTCTGCCTGAACAATTCAACTTTCATATTTCTGGAAAATGGAGACATATTTCTAAATTCTAGTCTAATTTCAGCAACTGATGTAGTAGTCCTTTGCTCAGCAGCAAGAATGATCTATAGTGACTGTAAAGGTAAGTAACAGTATCATGACTTACACCATTACAAAACAGATCTGCAGAAAGTGAGTTGTCAAATTGAGGAAGACACTACTCAATGACTGCTGTATATTGTTGCAATGCTCGGAATAATCCTCATGAAAGTGGATTAAATCTGTGCTGATATGCACCAAAATCATAGGATTAGTACTGAGCTGAAATAAAAATTACAAGTGTGTCCTGAATTAGTTATAGAATTACAAGGGCAAACAGACAAACTCCAGTAGAATGCTCTTTGAGCAACAATAAATGTTGCAACTACTGTGGTTGACAGCTAAAGAAACAAAGCAAATGGAGAAATGTATTTATATTTATGTTACAAGGTATTCCGCTAGGAAAATGCTTAGCAGAGGCTCTGAGAAAAATCAGTGAGCTGAGGCAGATAGTGGTCAATGAGGTTGAAATAGTTCCTTGATCTGTGAAATTAGGGTTGCCAACTGTTCAGTTTTTGACCAGACTGTCCGGTTTTCTGACAAATTGTCCGGTTACAAATTTCACTCAAAACCAGACACGTGGTTTTGTGCCACTGCCACTGTCACAATTTGTTTTTAGTATATAGCAGGGTGCAGACTGCAGTATTATTTAGCTTGTATGAATACACAGTAAACGCTGGCTCCCAAAAGTCCACTTCAAAAAGAGATAAAAATCCAAAGGTAGAAACACTGGAAGCAGACCACCACAATTTGTAAAAACAGATTTATTGCAGAGATGAGCACTTTCACATACCCTAAGTACGCTTCATCAGATCTAATAATACAAGGGAACTATAGGTTCTATATATACCAAAAAATCATTTTCATTCAATCAACAATAAAACAATCAATTATTTAATTAGAGTCATTTAAAGTGCTAGTGCCTAACCTACATATTGCTAAGAAAAATAAAGCAAAAATTAAAAAACTAAAATTAAGTACAAAAGTTTAGTACTTAACATTCTATATCTAAATCACATTAATATATGGATATATAAATAAACAGAACAATGCTGCTAACAAACCTAAATCTAAATTTAAGAACTGAAAGATGTATGACTTATACGTATTTTATATATAGTTATTATTTATAAACTAGATAACTGTGAAAATGATCCTATTACATGTAAAATAGATGTTGAATCTTTCAAACATCTATACATAAATATGTAACAAGGTAAAATAACAACTGCTATATAATTTATAGGCCAATGCTATTTTAGTATGATAGTTATTATTATAACGTAGATAACCTTTTAATTGATGTAAAACACTTTGAAAACATATGCAAAAATTTAGCACAAAAACTAGCAAAACTGTAGATGCCATTTAAAGTTTATATTGAGCAGGTTGACTCCATGGCACAGGATAATAAAGTCGTGATTATACCCAAGTCAACCTCAGGATCTGATAACTGCTCATGTGGTGGAGGAGCCCAGCAGGTAAGGATAGGAAAGAGTTGGCAGTAAGTGGCTGATAGCAGGGAGAGGGAAAGATAGCTTCCGCCATTATCTGCATTCTGCTGATTGCATTAGAGGCTTGCTGACACTACTGCTGTGGCAATAACCAGGAACATGGGTTTAGATTGAGAAACCGATAATAACAGCCCTGTTTAGTGTGTGTGTGTGTGTGTGTGTGTGTGTGTGTGTGTGTGTGTGTGTGTGTGTGTGTGTGTGTGTGTGTGTGTATGCGTGTGTGCGTGTGTGCGTGTGTGCGTGTGTGTGTGTGTGTGTGTGTGTGTGTGTGTGTGTGTGTGTGTGTGTGTGTGTGTGTGTGTGTGTGTGTGTGTGTGTGTGTGTGTGTGGTAACACATGCACATATGCACACATGCAGATGACACAGTAGTCCTCCATGTTAATGCAGACAGTTGCTTCAGCCACCTGGAGTGGGGGATGGGGACTAAAACAGGCAAACCATTAAGTCAAATGAAGGCTTCCCCCATGTCTTTTCTGTTTGACTATGAGGTTTTACCAGTTATTCAGTGGGCTATAGTGTTGCAGGACTGCAGGACCAGATTAGTGGTTGTATAGGCCCTCCCAGTAGACCCTCAGGCTATCAGTCAGGATATCCACCAGTGAGGGATGGGCAAGTCACTCAAAGGCCAATTAGTTACAGAGGAAAACAGAAAACTTAGAGTACAGGCTTACAGCTTTCATGTCTGCCTGGATGACAGCTCCTTTCTGTTAGCTCTTGCCTTGCCTGAACAATGGTCATGGTGTCTCTGCAAAGGAATGTATATGTTAAGAATAATAGGAGTAAGGCTGATGGCTGGTAGGTGGGAAGGCAAAGTACATAGAAAACAAAATTATCCGGTCCACACAAAGAGAGTGGTTGCTTGATTTGTCCATTATCTTGAAAAGGAGTAGACTGCAATTGGATGTAACAACCTGGTCTCCAACTAAATACAGACACATAAAGATAAATGGAGGTATGTTACACAATACTACTTTACATTATACATTAAAGATCTCAATAATCTTACATACATAAATAGATTTATGGAAGTTGCTTGTGATATTGGAATGTAGGACTGCAGCCCCCCAGCTGTAAAATAAAATAAAAAAATCCATATCTCACGCATGCGTGATTAGTAACTTGATCTGGACTGCTGTTTAACCAGCCTGGATTCAGGAAGAAGGCAGCAGTCCACAAAAACCTGAGAAGTCTATGCGGTTACAACCACATAAACTGGAAAGGGATCAGTCGGCAGGCTGTGAGTGCAGGCACTAGGAAACAAGAAGTGTGAATGACGCACATTCCGGCACCAACATCGAGGAGCGGAAATGTTCTTTTACTGTGGCAGAGGATCAGGTAAAAGCCTGAAGCAGGAAACTGAAGTAGAGCAGACGATTCAGGTACTGAAACAGAGAATTATCTGTGGAGCAGATGACTGTGTATGTGTGTGGAAACTGAAGCAGAAGATACATGGAGCAGATGATTCAGGTAGTGTGTGTGTGTGTGTGTGTGTGTGTGTGTGTGTGTGTGTGTGTGTGTGTGTTCGCATACATGTTTTGCACGTCTATATTATATTATGTATTCTGGTGGTGTCATAGGTTAAAGAAGAAAATCTCCTTTCCATTTGGGATTTGTCAAATATCTGGTGCTATTTAGCATTTTGAACGTCATCTATTATTTAAATAAAATGAAAAACTATGTGAGGAAACTCATGGCTGCATGATTACTTGTATTTTCCTTGTGTTATGTTTCTGTTGTCTTCAGATTTTGATGTGCACACAGCTAAGGCTCTGCTTAACTTGAGACATTACAGAAAGTACTGCAGAAGTGCCTAAAGAAAGCAGCACTTACACTTTTCTTCATTAAACCTAGAAGGGATGGTCTGCTAGTAAGCTTAGAGGATCAAGACTCTGAACTTTTAATGAGGTTCACCTGTATTCTTGGGTTTAATTCCCTCCTTCATCTTTTGCACAGAAGATATTCCTGAGGATGTCAATCAATTCATTTAAAAGGCATTACAAGTCTGTTCTTGAAGACAGACCCTAGGGCCTAGTAGACAAATAAGCAAACAAAACAGGCTGTAACCCTTATGCTTAGTACGCATATAAGCAAACAAACAAAAAAAAAGTTGCTGCTTCCTTGTTTGAGCATGGCCTTCTCCCTGCAGCCTGTACTGCAAAAGGCATTCATTCCCTAATCTTCTTTACATTACTGCATATCTCCCTAGCCTGAAGTAGCTGTAGAAAGAATAACTGCAGTTGTAGCCATGCAACTGAAATACTACATAGTGCTGTATTGTCTTTCCTGGTCTATACAGCTTCTTCACATACCCTGTTGTTACCTTTGCCAGGTGTTTAGACACTTCATCATGTCTGGGAAACACCGTAAGGATTCTGGACACTGTAAAATGAAATAAATATGTGCATTTGGTCAACAGGACACTGTTATTTTTTGTACAGTGTCACTATAATACCAGGACTGGTGAATATGTCTTTCCTCAGTATTGTGAAATCTCAGCGTTACTATATTTAAGTAGCAGGAGGTGTGTGGGGAGGGGTGCAATGGGTTATGTCTTTCAGCATGTACAGTGTGTATTTTGTTTTTTGATGTTGTTGTGCTCAGTGATCTACTGACATTTCTGGTCTATATTATAAGCATGAAAAGACTAAACCGCGAACGTTCACATGAGCGAAAATGCCGGGAATTGAAAGTGTGATTGTGGGGTCGTGTTTCAGTGAGGAGTAGGATATTTGCCCTTTCCTCACTGTACTGCGACCTCAGAGTTAGAATATATAGTTAGTGGGGGGGGGCACAGCCCCCCACATTAGCAAGTTTGATTACTGGCATTTTCGCTCATGTGAGAGTTTGCGGTTTAGTCTTTTTGCGCTTATAATATAGACCCGACATTTCAATATACACATACACACAATTTTGTATATACACATAAATGTATAAAAATATATAAGTCTATCTTTACTTACACCTATTCATTTATTAATTCATTCATTATTTTAGATCAGATGTGTGAATGGGGAATAATCTTATTGAATTTACTAGGGCCACTGCTTTGTGCTTGCCAGTAATTATCATGATGTCAAGAAATAAGAAAAGCACCACAGATCTGCATTAATCATCAACGCTAAAGTTGTTATAGTTTTCCAGTTTATGGATCCCATTGGTATTCTATCTCATTATTTTAGCTGGACAGAAATTAATTATAAAAGTGAAAAAAAACTTGTATGCATGAGGTGTGTAGAGAGGAGTGATAAAGAGGGGGAAAAGAAGGGGACCTAATATGGAGCCTTGAGTTACACCAAGGGTGAAGGGAAGAAGAAAGGAGAGTGCTTGTCCAGCTAAAATAATGAGATAGAATACCAATGGGATCCATAAACTAGAAAATATTACCCGTAAACTAAACAGAATGCCAATCTGTCATGTGTGATCCATAACCTGTGCAGTAATCCTTTAAACAATTTATCTTGAGCGTGGTACTTGTTTGCTGTTCATTTTGTACTTTGATCATGTTTTCCCCATGAAACAAGTAGATAGCTGTTGTCAGGCAGCAGGTCTTTTTTGAATAAGAAACACTTTTACAAGTGGGGGTATCACAGAAATTGCTACTTTCAGCATGTTACTTTTTACTTTTATAAAGCTGAATATAAATTATAATTAGAACTGCAGTGCAAAGAGAAGTAGTTTTAGTTGAATGCTGCTTGTTTTTTTATACTTGAGTTTGACTGGCATTCCAGTAATGTATTTAAAAAGTAATTGATTTTTTCATGCCTCACAACCTTTTTGTTTCCATCTAGATATTAAGTAAGCTGTCATGCAGCCAATGCATTGAAATATTTCTTTTTATTCTACACTTCATTTTGTCTTGATTGGACTCTCGTAATGATGGTTTGGCACCTAGGGTAGTGTATGTAATTAAAGCTGCAGTTGCAATGGTTTTGACCATAGCTCTTCCCATTTCTAGTTGGCCCCACCCATTTAGCTGTCGCTTGTAGTCCCCCTTTGATTTGCAGTCACCAGCCGCCACCGTATGGAACTGAATCTCTGCAGTTTGTCATACTATCAACCTTGGGATTATTTAAATCTGCGTATTACACATTCAGATATTGTATTATCATTTAATGTTCTGCCTGAACAATTCAACTTTCATATTTCTGAAAAATGGAGGCATATTTCTAAATTCTAGTCTAATTTCAGCAACAGATGTAGTAGTCCTTTGCTCAGCAGCAAGAATGATCTATAATGACTGTAAAGGTAAGAAACAGTATTATGACTTACACCATTACAAAACAGATCTGCAGGAAGTGAGTTGTCAAATTGAAGAAGACACTACTCAATGACTGCTGTATATTGTTGCAATGCTTAGAATAATCCTCATGAAAGTGGATTAAATCTGTGCTGATAGGTACCAAAATGATAGGATTAGTACTGAGCTGAAATAAAAATTACAAGTGTGTCCTGCATTAGTTATAGAATTACAAGGGCAAACAGACAAACTCCAGTAGAATGCTCTTTGAGCAACAATAAATGTTGCAACTACTGTGACTTACAGCTAAAGAAACAAAGCAAATGGACAAATGTATTTATATTTATGTTAAAAGGTATTCCACTAGGAAAATGATTAGCAGATGCTCTAAGCAAAATCAGTGGGCTGAGACAGATAGTGGTCAATGAGGCTGAAATAGTTCCTTGATCTGTGAGATTAGGGTTGCCAGCTGCCCGTTTTTTGACCAGACTGTCCGGTTTTCTGACAAATTGTCCGGTTACAAATTTCATTCAAAACCAGACACTTGAAGTCCGGGTTTTGTGCCACTGCCACTATCACAATTTGTTTTTAGTATATAGCAGGGTGCAGACTGCAGTATTATTTAGCTTGCGTACATTTTTCAATTTACGGCTGTCCTTTTTTACGTCTTGGTAATCAAAGATGTAAAAAAGAACAGCTCTAAACTGAATCGTAATGCCAGAACAAAGGTGAACGTTGAGCTGGGTGACTCGTTGCCGGTCTGTGGTGCCGATTTGTTTGCCCTATTGAAGTCTTTTGTTGTGAGGAAGGGTACTGTGTTTCAAGTTTTGAGTTTTGGAGGATAAGAGAATGGCTTTGGCACTGTATGCGTGTACTAAATGTAATCAGCGTTTCCCTTTTGAGGAGCCTTCCCAGGGGCAGAAGCTGTGCAAGGTGTGTTGTTTTATATTCATGATTGTTACCATTGGTGAAAACTTTATTTTGCTAGCTAATGTGTGATTGATCAAATGTCTGATCGGTTGTAATAGCTAAATATATAGCAATCTTATGGCTTTTTCAGAAAAAAATGTACTCTCAGTCTTATTTTAAAACACAGAATGTGCCCCATCAAGTTGAGATCAGATGGATGAAGCTGACACATTTCACATTATATTTTGGGGGCATCGTCCTTGCCCCCTCTATTGTGTTTTGGGGAAAACTGCTTCAAATGCATAAATACTTTCCATCTTTTTATTTTTATATTTTATTAATTCAGAGTAGATGTCTGTGCGTAAACTTTATGTGATGGTTTCTTTAAAATTCCCTCCGTTTTTTTTATGTTTGACATAATCTCTACACCAGCATTTGTCACCTTTAGTTGTGCATGAGTTTAAACCACGGTAGTACAGTATTTGTAGCATGATATGCAAACAGCCACTCCGAATCATTTGTATTATGGGTAGATCTCACAACTAAAACTATTAAGCAAGATTAAGTAGTTCCAAATATGTAATCATAACGAGTAAGTAGTTTTTAGTTGAAATGTATGCTACTTGGCTATTCTTGATTTTGGCTCCCTATTTTATTATGAGTGTTGTAAAAAATGTGATACTTGATAAAAATGGTGGCTTATAATCAAGAGTCAAAGAAAAGTTCTGGTGTAAGTTCCAAGTAATCCAAATGTCAAACCCACTGTTGTACGTTAAAATGAAATGAACTTTAATACAGTAAAGCTTTAGGGTTAACACCCTTCATCAGTACATTATAATCAAGAGTGTCATTTATTGCAGTTAAAACTTTATTTTGAAAAGGGTTTGTTCATTAGTGTGGTCAACTTTTTTAAAAGCAGCAGAATTAACAGTTGAGTAACTTTTGCTATTGCAGTATTTTTTGTTTCCCTCACTATAATTAAAAATGAGACCAGTTCTGTTCCTAGAAGGTATAATACTTGTGATTTTGTTTGCACAAGGACCACTTCATCAGCAAGATGTCAGTATGTTTTGACCATTTTTCCTAGTACAATCATAGCTGGCTTTAAGCTCCCACAAAACCTGTCTTCCCCACAAATGAGGGCCCCCATTCAGCATCCAAGGTTACTCCGATGGTCCAACTGGCATTACTTTCCTTCGGCTCGGCTCCTCGTGGACATCCACATAGTCTCGCTCCATCATCGCGAAAATTCAAACTGTGTTTCCGTTTTTTTTTTTTTTTGATTCGCTGGCAAGCTGCACTCAATCAGGTCCACTCGGTGAATCAAGGGATCTGATTGGCTGCAGCAGCCTGCGAACTAAGTCCTTGCTTTTTTTTTTTTTTTTTTTTTTTAAGTAGGAAGTGATGAAGCAAGGACCTGATTGGTCCTTGCAAATCACTTCTTGCACAAACTGCCTTTAAAAAGGCACCTGCAGCTAATAAGGATCACTTCTCTTATTTTTCAACAGAGAAGTGTTCCTTAGCAGCAGCAGAGTGATCGAGCTGGGTTTGGACCAGCGTCAGGATGGACAGCAGGAACGGATCAGCGGTGGATCAAGCCTTTGCAGCAGTCGTGGTCTTTGGATTCTACTCTTTTTAAACTGTCCTTCTAAGGGCAACTTTTGAAAAGGTCAGACAAATTGTTCTTTTAAGGGCAACTTCAAAGAGACTGAGTAGTCTGAGGAAGGCAAGCAGAGCAGAGTATTGGAAGCAGCCTTCTGTGGAAAGCAAAAAAGGTAACTTTTTGGGTTTAGTTTTAACTTTATTTTTTTGTGGGGGTGGGTGATTGGTTTTTGTGCATATTTCTTGTGCTAAGAGGTTTTGGGGAGTGTGGGCTGTGGTTGCATTCGTTTTATTTGATTTTGTGTACAGTTTTTGTGCTAAGAGGTTTGGGGGGATGAGGACTGTAGTGGTACCAGTTTTATTTTGGGGCTGTGGTTGTATTAGTTTTATTTTGGTTTTGTGTAGAGTTTTTGTGCTAAGAGGGTGGAGGTCAGGTTGTGGTTGTACCAGTTTTGTTTTATGTCCATGCGCTGGTGGTAAGAGGATGGGGAGTGAGGGGCTGTGGTTACACCAGTTTTACTTTACTTATTTTACATTTGTTTTCTGGATAGTCTGGGATAGAACCCATTTTCAGTGGATGCCCAGGGAGTAATGCTTTTTAGTACATGTGCTAGAAATATGTTAAATAATTTGGTTTCTGTTTATATGAGGGACAACATAAGGAAATGTGAAGTGTAATATACATTTAATTTTGATTGCCCATTGGTTAGGAGAGTCTATAAGTTATTTGGAGGAAGAGGATTTTGTTTTGGCTGTATCTATGCTGTATATGTAAATGGTAGAGAGAATGGGATAGGAGTGACGAAAAGGAGGGGAGATAAATAATGGGACAGAGAAGGATATTGTAGTTGGCTAGAGCAGGGATAGGTGGGCAGTCTTGTGGGCTAGAGCAGGGCTAGGTGGGCAGTCTTGTGAGATGCTGCTGTCTAAGTCAATAGCTTTAGGCATATGGGGTAAGTGGAGAAGATTAGCTTATTTCAGCCTGGGATGGGACATGACCTGTTGCATGGTAGATTAACACAAGTGTATCGATGTCAGCATATTGGATTGTGAGTGCTAGGGATGTGGTGGTATTGAGGTTGATAATCCACTAAATTTAAGTGGATCAAGGATATAGCCTTGTGAGACTACTAATGTGAGTGGAAGTAGGGGGGTAGATACTGGAAACATTTTATGGCTGTTTATGACCTTTTGGGTAGCCGTGGAGCCAGTGGAAGGCTAGGGAGATCTGATTAAGGTTGGTGAGAGTAGTTAGTAGTTTGTTGAGAGACTCTGACAAAGGCCTTTAACAAATTGAGAAAGTCAGATACCATCATTTGTAAATTGTGTTATTATAACTGAGGAGGGCAGTTGCAGCATGAAGCCTGAAGCTGTGTTGTGATTTGGCAAGTAAATTATTGGTTGAGAATGAATGCATTCCTCTAGGAGTTTAGGTAGTGGGGGGAAGAATTGCTCTTGGCCTATAATTTAAGTTCGCTCAAGCTTCCACCTTTGTGCAAGGGTATAATGTATATTTTCCAGATGGTTGGGATGTGTACTGCTCAGTAATGAATCTTTTAAGTATTCAGGATAAGAACTGGCTTCAACTGCTGTTTTTTGAAACTGTTGGTAGATTGTCAACTGAATTTTCAGTAGGTTTTGAGTATTTTTACACATTTGTTAAACACTGTTCTGCTAGCTAGGTTTATAGTACTGTTTTACACTATCCTTGATGTTACACCTTGTTCTGCAGTTTTTTTTGGCTGTTTGAATTGTGCTTAGAGGTTAGGAGGTTGATGGGACATGTACATTGCTTAAAATGCATAATGTTGGGAGGGTAGTTTGCAGCTATGAGAATGTTGCTGCTGAAGGCATAGATGTTTTGAAAGTATACTAATGCAAGCATTGTTACACTACTATTGCATATAACTGCAATGTTCTACTCACTGATGCAATGACTGCAACTTTTTCGTTGTCCGTAGTTAATGTGTTGAAAGTTTGGGAGTGTGGTTAGGGCCTGTGAGAATGTTGCAGTGTTCAATGTTTGACTGGAGCCTTTTTAATGGGGGTCATATACTGTATAAGGACATTGTTAATGCTACGCCTATGTTTTTGGATTTCACTTTATCCAGGATTATTGCGCATTGGCTGGGGGTGGGGGGATTCTGCAGAATGCACTGATGTCTTAATGCATGCTAATGCAAATACTGTTCTGTCGAGGATTATAGTACTGTTTAAATATCCCTAGTGTTACAGCTTGTTCTGAGTTATTTTTGGCTGTTTGGATTATGTAATTTGGAATATGCTGGCACCTGTACATTGTTTAAAAAGCCCAATGTTGGGAGAGTAGTTAGTGGCTGTGAGAATGTTGCAGTGTTCAATGTTTGCCTGAAGTTTTTAATGTGGGGCCACACACACTATAAGCACATTTTTAATGCTATGCCTATGTTTTTGGTTTTCACTTTATCCAGGATTATTGTGCATCGGCTGGTGGGGGGGTGAGAATTCCGCAGAATGTACTGATATCTTAATGCATTAGCACTGTTCTGCTGTCTAGGTTTATAGTGCAGTTTAAATATCCCAGATGTTACAGCTTGTTCTGCAGTTATTTTTGGCTGTTTGAATTATGCAATTTGGAGGTTGATGGGGCCTGATATCTTAATACATGCTAATGTAAACACTGTTCAGCTGTCTAGGTTTATAGTACTGTTTAACTATCCCTGATGTTACGCCTTGTTCTGCAGTTATCATTGGCTGTTTGAATTATTCTCTTTGGAGGTTGAGAGGACTCGTGCATTGTTTACCATGCCTAATGTCAGGAGGGTAGTTAGCATCTGTGAAAATGTTGCAGAAGGTGTAGATGTTTGAATGTATACTAATGCAAACACTGTTACGCTATTATTGTGTTTACCAACAATGTACTACTGATGCAATGGCTTAACTTTTTTCGTTATCCATACTTATTGTGTTGAAAGGTTTGGAGTGTGGCAAGGGCCTTTGTGAATGTTGCAGTGTCCATTGTTTGCTTGGAGTATTTTTAATAGGGGGTCACAGACTGTAAGCACATTGTTTATGCTATGCCTTTTCATTTTCACTTCATCCAGAATTCTGCCTAGACTTGGGGGGGTTAAGAATTCCGCAGAATGTACTGATATCTTAATGCCTGCTAATGCAAACATTGTTCTGCTATCTGTTTATAGTGCTGTCTAACTGTCCTTGATATGCCTTGTTGCAATGACTTATTTTTATGGTCCATAGCTATTGTATTGAAAGTTTGGGAGTGTGGTTAGGGCCTGTGAGAATGTTGCAGTGTCCATTGTTTGTCTGGAGTTTTTTTTGTAATGGGGGGGGGGGGGTCACAGACTGTATAAGCAAATTGGTAATTTTGTTTTCACTTCATTCAAAATTGTGTCAAGATGGGAGGGTAAGAATTCCACAGAATGTACTGATGTCTTTAATGCATACTACTGCAAACACTGCTCTGCTATCCAAGTATTTTGGCTGTCTGAATTAAGCTGACAGTTTTAGGAAGTTGATGGGGCCTGTGAGAATTGTGTCCAGATGTTTTTGGTTTTTAGCCTGTTCTCTCTCAAAATGATTGCATAGCACAATGCGGACGGCTGAGGCTACTAACAGAAATGGACTTCTTGTTTCATACCCTCCATGTAATGCATGGTACATTCCTTCGATTTATGCTTTTGTACACGGATCCTGTGCTAAGAGGGGTTGTGGGAATGTCAGTCCCCCAGTCTGTGTGCCACTTCTTCATCCCTCACAAATGAGGTTTTCTAGCAAATCCATGATTTCACTCCTTTGTTCAACCAATGATTTTGATTTGTTCAAGTCTGCTAAGAGATTGAGCGGTAGTGGGCATGTGTAGTCTGTATTGTACCGTAACATTTGTCTTGCCTCAATTTGGTGTGTTCCCCTATAAACTTGTGCCTCTCCTAGTCATTAGTTCTTTCAGACTTTAGTCTGAGAGCTTGTAATATCGATCTTTTGCATCATTTGTGGCCTCTTCACATGTTTAGGGGGATGAAAGGGGAGGAATTGTGTAGAAAAAGCTGAAGTTCACCTCTAGTGTTAGATATTTAACATGAAACTGTAACCTGGGCCTCTCATTACTTGTTTGTGCCTACTGGTTAGTCATTCTTCAGTCTTTCTGCCTGCAGTGCAATAGTGACTGTCAGTGCAAATCATTAAGCATTTTTAATAACAGTATGACAAAACTCTGCATGTGTAGTAATTCTGCTTTACTTCCGTTCCCAGTTAGAGATGAAGTGTACATATTTGTCAGGAGCAGCAAAAGGAAAGCTTCAGCAGCAGAGGAATGAGGATGCAAAGAGTCAGGGTTCCATTATGAAATTTTTCTGTGACTCATCGGAGAGGGGAGATTCAGGAAAAAGTCTGCCTTCAGGACAACACAATGGTTCTGCATTACAGTCTGACCACTGTGAGGCCAGCATCCTTTCACAAGAAAGTGACCACTTTCTTGTGGCCACACCACAGGCTACTTCCTGTGGACCTACAGCCATTACCATGGGTGAAAGCAAGGCAGCAAATGCAGATTCACCTGAGGTGTTGCCTGGATCACCAGACTTTGATACAGAAGGAGCCCATACTTCCGTAGTGACAGATGTGGCCTATGACTTGCAGGGAGTGTCAGGTACATCTTTGGAGGATCTAAAGACTTGGCCAGACTTGATTAGGGATGAGTTTAGGGTAGCTGCCATTCAGCATGGACCTGTGCAAGTGGTGTTACTACAGTTCCCAGTCAATGAGCAGAAAAGAAGATTTACATCTGAGAACTATTTCCATGTGCTGCCTAATGGAGCGAGAGCAAAACTTACTTGGCTGACATATTCAGTCTCAAAGGACGCACTGTTTTGCTTTCCATGCAAATTGTTTGGACATTCTAACCATCTTCTCCGGTCAGGTGGTTACAAAGCATGGAGAGAGATGTCCAAAGCTTTACACAGCCATGACTGAATGCCAGAGCATATGACATGCATGATGAAGTGGAAGGAACTGGACAACAGAATAAAGAGTAGGCAGGCTATGGATGATAAGAGACAAGCAGTGGTTGAAAAGGAGATAACTCACTGGCATGGTGTGTTAGAACGCATTATTGCTGTTGTCCAGTACTTGGCAGAACGGAACATGGCATTCCGTGGTACAACTGATGCCCTGTATACCTATGGCAATGGCAACTTCTTAGGTCAAGTGCAACTTTTGTCACAGTTTGACCCTGTCATGGCTGAACATTTACGTCGTATTCATAATAAAGAGGTAATGGATCACTATCTTGGGAAGGACATACAGAATGAAGTTATCCACCTGATTGCAAATGCTATTTTAAGGATCATTGTAGGGAAGTTGAAGGACGCTAGGTACTTTTCTGTGATTCTTGATTGCACGCCAGACAACAGCAATCAAGAGCAAATGACTGTAGTAGTTCAGTATGTGGATATTTCACAGACTGCAGCCACAGTTGAGGAACATTTTCTGGGATTTGTGCCCGTGAATGACACAACTGGGGCATGTCTGACAGAAGCTCTTATTCAGACTCTTCAAAATCATCAACTGGACAATGGCAGCAACATGAAGGGGAAACTCGCTGGACTGCAGACCCAGATAAAACAGATGAATTCAAGAGTTTTTTATGTGCCGTGTGCCTGCCATAATTTAAATGTTATAGTTAGTGATGGAGCACATCCATAAGTACAGGCAGTGTCGTTCTTTGGATGTCTGCAGAACATTTACGTACTCTGTTCAGCATCAACAAGCCGATGGTAGATCTTAAAACGGCACACAAATGTCACTGTGAAGCCACTGTTGGAGACTCACTGGGAATGCAGGATAGACTCTGTGAAGGCAGTAAGATGTCAGTTGAAGGGAGTCATTGAGGCATTACAGGAGATAGGGCAAGCAGTACGTACAAATGATGCTGCAACATATCAACAAGCAAGAGGACTGTGCTCAGAACTTATGTCATACCTGTTCATTGTATGTTTAGTGGTTTGGTATGATGTACTGACAGAGGTAAATTGTGCAAGCAAAGTTCTGCAGAGTCGATCTGTTGATATTTCGACATGTATCAAAGTTCTGGCATCCACTATGGACCTGCTAAAGAATTACAGAGAAACGGGATTTCAACATGCCATGGGCAAAGCCTCCAAGATAACGGAAGAACTGGATGTTGGCACCAGATTTCAAGAAAAGCGACGGAGGAAAGTAAAACAGTTCTTTGACTATGAAGGAGAAGATGAGACTGTACAGGATCCAGTGGTAAAATTATGTGTAGAGTTCTTCAATGTGCTGCTGGACACAACAATCCAATCGTTTACTGATCAGTTTCAGCAGCTTTCCGAGTTTGATAAGGCCTTTGGATTTTTATCAAATATTAAAGCCTTGAGTGATGTTGCAGAAGACACACTGCTGCAATACTGCAAGGCTCTGAAAGAAAAACTGACTGACAGAATAAGTGGCCACTGTGATATTGATGACTCTGACCTTGGCCACAAACTTAAAAGCCTTTCTCGAATGATTGATAATGAATCATCACCACTGAAAAGAAAAAAAAACTCAGTTGCATCAAGTACAGCCAGCAAATGGGCTATAGTATACATACAGTTCAGAACAATTGTGCAGGAGGGTGTAAATGCCTACTAGTGGTAATAAACAGCAAAAGCTTTATAAAAAATGATCAAATCAGACAAAGGTCTATAGTTTAGTAACCTAATAAAATAAATGTATAACCAAAGTGTTGGGCTGACATACATTCTATTCTCACAGCATAAAGCAGGTAAATAGTGCTGCAGTATACTACAGGGGAAGATGTACTTTCTGAGTTTTACACTGACTGTATAAGCAGTACTGCACAAGGGTCTGAAATAAAGCTATAGAAAAAATAAACAAGGGTCTGAAATAAAGCTACAGAAAAAATAAACAACAAGGGTCTGAAATAAAGCTACAGAAAAAAAAATAAACAACAAGGGTCTAAAATAAAGCTATAGAAAAAATAAACAACAAGGGTCTAAAATAAAGCTATAGAAAAAATAAACAACAAGGGTCTGAAATAAAGCTACAGAAAAAATAAACAACAAGGGTCTGAAATAAAGCTACAGGAAAAAATATCTCATTCCTTCTTGACAATACTCTTTTAGGGAGAGGAAAAAACAGGTATTAGTGTATTAAAAATACTGGTAAACTGGATTAAACCTAACAGGATAAGATATTTTACAAGTTGTTAATAGCTGTATTTACAACCTGGTAAACTGTAAAGCTATACAAGAGATGGTTTAAAAAACAAGAGATGGCTTAAAATTGATTACAGCTATACAAGAGAGTAAAGACATGTAAAAACTGAACAAGATTGGTCACTATTTTAATATGTTTTGGCAAAACAATGTTGGTATAAAAAAGCATGAATATTTTTAATTGCTGAGTATGTAGTTTAAAATAACAGGACATATCAGTATCAGTTCCACTAGATATTTCTAAAGAGACAAACATTTTCCAAGATTTTGCTTAATATTAATGTTATTAAATCTGTAAGATTAGACTAAATGTACTTTACAGTCTTTGTATGTACAAATGTAGAAAATTTCAGTACAAATAATAGTCTTTGTATGTACAAATGCAGAAGAATTCAGTACAAATGAAATTAATGTCTAGTAATGAATATGTGTAAAAAACTATGTTTAAAAAAAATTAAATAAAAAATGGGTCCAGGGTACCTACTAGATTGAAATGCATGAACAGCAAACAGTCTATGTAAATACATACTGTACAGAATACATTGTAATAAGTTTGAAAATAATTTGTCAAGTTGTAATATCATTGGTTTTACCCCAGTAAAATAATTGCTTTCAAATATTTATTATCTAAGCCCAGTTCAGTATTTTACCAAGATGTTAATGAGCAGTTCAGAGACATGAACACAATGTGATGGTTAAAATGACATTAAAACTGTATATTTTCAGCAGTGTATAAATGCTTGCAGTAGCACATAGTTATTGTCTCATAGTTAATTCAACAGCTGCACAGAGTTAATAAAACAGTTCTAAGTCATAAATTGAATTCTGTGATTGCAAAAGAATAAATTGATCAAGTTAAAAAAAATAACATTAAAGCAGACACAGCTCATAATTGATAAAATATTTTCGCAGAATGGTCTGCAAAAGAAAAAGTTTTAAATACATTCAGTTTTGTAGTAATACTTAATATCATTGTATTAACTATGTAAAATTGCATTTTGACTTGTATCAAAAGAAGACTATAGGTTTGTTTCTTAATGTTTAAAAACAGAGGGAATTGTTAGATGTTATGAATATAAGGCTAAAAATAATTCTGTTGTAAATATGCTGAAAGAAAAAGCTTGCTTAAATGCAGAAACAGAGTTTAGTAATATGTGATCAGCAGTCATACTAAATGACCATGGCTTAGAAAATAAGGAACCTGCTGAATGGACATTTTTCCCTTACAGACTTAAAAACAGGATGTATGCAAGAGCAAAAATGCAAAATCTGCTTTTAAAGAATGGGCAATGACACTGTGGCAATGTGTTTCCTCAAAAATATGTTTTTCTGCATGGAAAACAGGACATGTTTATCAGCATTGGCACAAGAACAGATGTTCTTATACAAAGATCCAAATAGAATACAGGATGTTCACACTGTCAGAAAAGCTGGTCTCTTACAAGACATTGTTAAACATGGAAGCTTAGTATTGTTTCTATAGGATGAGCAATTCTCCAAAATGGAATATCAAGAGGAAATGTATATGTTTATGCATGACTAAAAGTGTATATAAAGAGCTGTATAAATCCAGTTATGTTAGAGGTATGGTAGGGACTCATTTGTCCTGAGGTAAATGTTATATCTCTCACATCATCTGTACTATATGAGAAGTAAAGTTGGAACACTACTTTTAAGCTGCAACGTTGGTCTGTTTGGTTTATTATAAAACGTTATTTGTTACTGCTCTCTAAAGTTGATGCTGCAAAGTATATTCTCTCATCAGTGTATATTCTGCAAGTTTCTGTATGCAACAGACTGTGAATGCAAATATAACCAGACTTTGAATTTTAGCAGAATCCAGCCAGCAAGACTGAGTGTCTTAAGAAGACTTCAAATCCATCACACCAAGCAGTAAGCAGCTCCATATAATTTTTCAACTGTGTTAAATTTCCTTATTCGCAACCACTTGCAAGACATATATATAAATACTTATGTTTCACTGCGCATTTATTTGACTGCACCTGTTACAGTGGCTACTGCAGAACACAGCTTTTCTAAGCTGAAACTCATAAAGGCATACCTGAATTCATCAATGAATCAGGAGAGACTTTCAGGCTTAGCTGTGCTCTCAATTGAGCATGAAGTGGGACGAAGTGTATCACATGGCAGCCTCACTGAAGACTTTGTCCGGAAGAAAATTCGTAAGATCCCAGTAAAACTGTAGATTAGGTATGTGCTCATATTTCCTTTCCAGTAATCTTTTATAATGCTGTCAGGCAGTAATTTCAGGTAGTACTTTAGTGTGGCTTGTATGCTGTGTATTCACATTTTGTTTGCGTACCTCCAACAGGTAGGACCATGAGGATGGAACTAGCAGGATGTTAGGCAAAGGCAGCTAGGAGCGGCTGGACTCATCGGGAGTGGCAGGACTTGGGAGCAGAAGGACTCATGTGGAGTGGGCAGGGTAATGGCAGGACTCGTCAGGATGGTAGGACAGTTGGGAGCAGCAGGACTCATCAGGGGCTAGGACAGAAGCGAAGGAAGAACAGACAAGTGGCAGCAGTCAGAAGCTGAAGAAGAAAATGCATATGGAAGATGAATGCCACTTTGGTCTTCACCTTTTTCTCTCTGGGTTTGAGTCTGCCTGTGTCAGACTTACTAATTCCCATTACTCTCTTGTGCATGGGTTTGAGTCTGCCTCAGGCTCAGTAATCCCCATGTCTTTGTGTGTTTATTTGGGTTTGAGTCTGTCTGCCTCAGGCAGCGTAATCCCCATGGCTTTCTTTTGGGTTTGTTTTGGGTTTGAGTCTGCCTCCGGCTCTGTAATCCCCATGGCTTTCCCTTGTATGTTGTCTGTAGTCTTTTCTGTGTCCCATAGCTGTGTTGTGTACATCTGCAGTGTGACTGTTCTGCATGTCAGTAATTGTGTGGGTGTTAATGTTCAGTCTTGCTGTAGTGCAGTCTTTATCATGTGAGTCTGTGTGTGCGTCTTTCTGTGTCTGTGTGTGTCTGTCTGTGTCTGTGTGTGGGAGTCTGTGCCTGTGTGTGGGAGTCTGTGTCCATGTGTGGGAGTCTGTCTGTGTGTGGGAGTCTGTCTGTGTGTGGGAGTCTGTGTGTGTCTCTCTGTGTCTCTCTGTGTGTGGGAGTCTGTGTCTCTGTGTGTGTCTCTCTGTGTGTGGGAGTCTGTGTCTATGTGTGTGTGTCTCACTGTGCATGGGAGTCTGTGTCTCTCTGTGTGTGGGAGTCTGTATCTCTCTGTGTGTATCTCTCTGTGTGTGGGAGTCTGTCTGTGTGTGTCTGTGTGTGTGGGAGTCTGTGTCTTTCTGTGTGTCTCTCTGTGTGTGGGAGTCTGTGTCTCTCTGTGTGTGGGATTCTGTGTCTCTGTGTGTGTGTCTCTGTGTGTGTGGGAGTATGCGTCTCTGTGTGTGTGCCTCTCTGTGTGTTGGAGTCTGTGTCTCTCTGTGTGTGTCCCTCTGTGTGTGGGAGTCTGTGTCTCTGTGTGTGTGTGTCTCTCTGTGTGTGGGAGTCTGTGTCTTTCTGTGTGTCTCTCTGTGTGTGGGAGTCTGTGTCTCTCTGTGTGTGGGATTCTGTGTCTCTGTGTGTGTGTCTCTGTGTGTGTGGGAGTATGCGTCTCTGTGTGTGTGCCTCCCTGTGTGTTGGAGTCTGTGTCTCTCTGTGTGTGTCCCTCTGTGTGTGGGAGTCTGTGTCTGTGTGTGTGTGTGTGTGTGTCTCTATGTGTGGGAGTCTGTGTCTCTCTGTGTGTGTCTCTGTGTGTGTGGGAGTCTGTGTCTCTGTCGTTGAGAACCTCTGTGGGACTGGCTACCTTGATGCAGTACAGAGGCTTGTCATAATGTAACAACATTGCTACTAAATGCCAGTCAGTGTGGGTGTCTTTGGGGAGTCAGTGTAGGTGTCTTTGTGTACCTCTTTGGGACTGGCTACCTTGATGCAGTACAGAGGCTTGTCATAATGTAACAACATTGCTACTAAATGCCAGCTGTAGCTCTTTATCTCATGGCACAAAATTTGGACAAAGCCACAGATAATGGGGTTCCAGCCCCAAAAATCTGGGCAAATTTTAAATATTGCTCTTATAAAAGAATAAAAGGTCTTACCATGCATGTTCTGAAGTTAAACTAAAATGCCTGTCATTTAATGAATTCAGTCATCAATGATTTGCCACAAAAAATCCAGAAAATTCTAAATTGAGGAACAGACCAAACAAGAGTCACATCTGGACATTCTTTGAAAATCTGGGTAGTTGAGTATGCAGTTAGTGTCTGCATCTGTGAGTGGCAACCTTGCTGTGGTACAGGGGTTTCATAATGTCATATTGTTACTCGATGCCAGTCAGTGTGTGCACCTGTGAGTTGCTACCTTGTCATGTGCACCTGTGAGTCGCTACCTTGCTGTGGTACAGGGGGTTGTCTTAATGCAACATTGGTATTAAGTGTCAGTCAATGTGTGTACCTGTGAGTAGCTACCGTACTGTAGTACAGAAGTTTATTGTAATGTAACCTTGTTACTAAATGCCAGTCTGTGGCTTGGCACATCAATTCTTAATGATCTGCATGTAGTGACACTAGTGGTTAAATGGTGCTGGATGAGCTTGACAGGGAAGGAGATGCAATGGCAATGTGGTCATGCTTGATGTTCTCTTGAGTAGGGCCCCCAACTTGAACCTTGCTGGGGGCCCACAAAATGCTAACACTGGTACTGAGTACAATAGTGATCTGTGCTGAAATTAAAAAGTAGTTTGCCTTAAAAGATACCAGTACCCCTTATGACATTCTTGTCTAGCTCCTAGGCAAAGTACACTACTTTTCTCCTGTGTTCTGAGCCTACTGAGTGGTAAAATATTAATGCAGTGAGAAGGCACATGCATACACTTGAGCTGCAGAATGTAATGCATTCACAGTTCTTTATCTTAAATGCTGTACTCTTAGATTACATTTTGGGGGGGGGGTATGACCTGATCTTATGTTGGTGTCCAAAACATAATGATGGTTCTGTGGTTGCCACACACGAAAAGACACATTTTAAATCTGAGTACTTTCTGAAAGCAGGCATCTGGAACAGAAAAATAGGGCGTTCCCATCAGCTGATGTCACCTTGATGTCACAAAATGGTCGGGTCATGGATGGGAGAGGGGGTGGGAATGGGTAGAGTTATGAGTGATGCGAGGGGTGTG
Source organism: Protopterus annectens (assembly GCF_019279795.1). NCBI lineage: Eukaryota > Metazoa > Chordata > Ceratodontiformes > Protopteridae > Protopterus > Protopterus annectens. The sequence continues at coordinate 312,552,617 of NC_056725.1, forward strand.
ACCTTAGTCCGGTTTTAGCCACAAAGAAAGCTGGCAACCCTATGTGAGATAGATAGAGGACATACAACCTTACTTCAGTAATGTATACAGGAATCAGTTGACTTGTGTTTTCTGATAAACAACTGACATACACTTTGATTTAACAAAAGAAAAAAAGAATTGAAAGATGGTTGTTGGGGTGTCTGTGTCTTCAAGTTAAATTTTAACTCTATTAAATAAAGTGTATATAACTAGGCATTTTCAATAAATAACATGAACCATATAATAACACATTTGAGAATAATAATGTGACTTCAAACCAATAAATAAAGCATTGCATCTAATTTAATGCTACAAATTCTGTTAACCTAGTCCAAATACATATGTTCTGAGGCACCTCTTAAAGACACATAGAATCAGGGGCTCTCTCAGGCCCTTTGGTAGTAGATTCCAAAGAAGAGGTCACAGACAGGCAAAAGGATAGATCCCAGAGAAATCTACCATCTCATTTGGTAGCACTGACAGCAAAAGAGGGCAAACACCATGCTAGTAACTTCCAAAAGTAAAGGAAGCCAAGTCCATTTATGACCAAATAAATCAACCAGGACTTCATACATGACTTGTGTTCTGACTAGCAATTAATGCAGAATACACAGAACCAGCCTGATATGGTGGTATCAGCACACACCCATTACAGACATTCCACTTTTGAGTCCTGTATTCCCAGTTATATAGTAATAAAGTAATTTAAATGGGTCATGCATGCACTGCACAGCAAGATATGAAGATTGTAAAAGGCATGTAAGTAGATCCATATTCTTGAAATGGAAAAAAAAAGATCGATATCTGATCCCAGAATACTTCAGTGTTAGTCTGTTGAAATGATGGTTCCTTAGACTTTTGGTGGAAATTTTTTTTTTCATCACGACGCATGACATTAATGGATGAGGTTAAGGCAATAATGTCATGAGACACAGCATGACTGACAACCATTTTGGATGTGTTGAGCTTTGGTTAGTTATTGATCATTCAGTCATGTACGCATACCAAATGTTTTGCTAATTTATTTACAGCATTGATATATTTCTAAAGAAAAGACAATCATCTACTCTTGTGTTTCCCAAATACAGTTTGTAAGAGTTGCAAACATTTGCTCAAATAGATGCAGAAATACTCAAAAAGTGGTTATGATGGGAGACCAGATCATAAGTATTTCTCTCATGAGGAGGTTAACCTGCCTTAATGTATTATAATTAAAAAAGTATTAAAAGTCCGAAGCGTCTGAAAACTTTAAAAGCTGTCACACACTTCTCATAGCCACACATAGTTCACATATTTTTATGCACAAGCTTTTAGGTTCATAGGTTCATAGGTAGGTACTAGGCTATCTGCCCGAAGGCATTTATAAGCCTAGCCAGAATGTGTTGGCTTTCGCCGCCCCCTTAGATTAGTTCCCTGTGCCTCTGTCCAGCAGAGCCATTAAAGTGATCCCTGGGGTAAACTTTCTGTTTCCCATCCACTCATCAAGGTTTCTCTTGAAGAGGGTTAGCGAGGAGCTCTGCCTAATGTAGATTGGAATCTTGTTCCAGAGCATGGGAAGTCTCTGGGACAGGAATCTATCCCTCCAGCACATCCTATTTATTGTTGTGGTGAGGTTTAGATCCCTGGAGCTTGTGGCTTGAGGGGATATGGTTTTCTTTAGGTGGAGCATGTCCATCAATTCTGGGTTGGACATGGCCTTGTATATCAGGCAGATATCACCTCTGAGCAGGCGGTATGCAACCAAGTACAGCTGGAGTTTCTTCAGTAGAGCTGCAAAGGGCATCTGCTTGAGGCCAGTGATTCTCTTGGTGAGGTACTTCTGTGGTCTTTCCAGTTGTTGTAAGGTACATCCCAAATGGGGCATTGTACTCTATGATGGGTCTGATGAGTGATGCATAGAGGGACCCAATGACCTCTTTCGATCTGGATGCAAACCCTTTTGTGATTAGGTGGGCCACATAGAAAGATTTTCTAACCACTTTGGCAATGTAATTATCAAAGGAGAGGTTACTATCTACTTGGGTCCCCAGATCCCTTATTATGTCTTCCATATTTAGGGGGCTACCACCTATGTGGTAGTTTGTGGGTACTTTGTTATTTACAAAGGGGATGACTATGCACTTTTTGGCATTTAGCTTGAGTCCATGATTTTGACACCAGGTATCTGTCTCAATGAGACCCTTTTGGAGGATGTCTGTGTCAGCCAGAGAGTCAATTATAGCCCCTAGTTTGCAGTTGTCTGCAAACTTGGTCAGCCATATTCCTCCTGTGCTTGCCTGTACCTCTGGGATGTATATGCTGAACAGGAGGGGTCCTAGGACTGAGCACTGGGGAATGCCACTTGTAACCAGTTTAGAGTCAGATCTAGCTCCCACAACCCTTACCATGTGGGTTCTGTCCGTAAGCCAGTTGGCAACCCATCTTGTGACGTAGGGGTTTATGTTCAGGCTGGTGAGCTTGTCTATAATACTTGAGTGGTGAATGGTGTTGAAGGCCTTTGCAAGGTCTAGGTAGGCTGTGTGGACCACCTTTCCCTCATCTATAGCCTTGGCAACTGTCTCAAAGAAGTCCACCAGGATTAGGAGACATGATCTGCCCTTAACAAAGCCGAACTGGGTAGGGTCCAGTATTTGGAGGTTTCCAATGTCTCTGTTAATGAGATCCATGATGATGCACTCCATAGCTTTGCAGACCAACCTAGTCAGGCTTATAGGGTGATAGTTCCCGGGGTCTGTTGTGGCTCCACCTCTGTGGAGTGGAATAACCATTGCTGTGCACCACTCTGTGGGTAAGTAGCCTGTGGAGAGGCTAAATTTAAACAGTGTGTTTAGGTGAGGGGCTAGTTCGTCTTTTAGCTCATGTAAGACTCAGCCTGGGATACCATCCAGTCCCATTGATGCTGTGTTTTTGGCTTTGGAGAGGGCTATTTTAACCTGAGTGTCTGTGATTTCAGGGGCACTACATTCTTCTGGTATAGTTATGGGCCCTTTTGGGGGTGAGAGGGGGTGAAGTTTGCACTGAACCTGTCTGCAGGATGTTGGCTATATCAGTTGGTTCAGTGTATTTTGTGCCATTCTGCACTAACTTTGAGCAGATCTGAGAATTGCCACTTAGATTCTTGAGATAGCTAAAGAATGCCTTGTGGTTATCTTTGGAGTCCATGGCAATTTTTCTTTCGAAGCTAGTCTTGGATGATTTTATGAGGGAATGTAGTTTCTTGCTGATACTGATCAGGGATGTCTTCCCTTCTTGGGATTTTCCTCTTTTCTGTACTAGTTTCCTCCTTCTATTGTATAGCTTGTTTATGGCAGGGGTCCACCAGACTGGTTTCCTTTTCTTGTCGGAGTGAGTCTTGGTTTTTGTTTGGGATAGCATGATCCATGCATTCTTGTAGGTGCCTATAGAGTGCATTAGTAAAGGATTTTGCAGCTTGGACAGCGTTATCCTTTAGCATGGGGGCTTTGAAACTTCCCACCTTGGTCTTAAGTAACGTGAAGTTTGCTTTTGAAAAGTTTTTCACGGTGGTTTCTTTGAATGGGGATGGTGGCGGAATGTGGATATCCAGAGTGATTAGTTTATGGTCCAGTCTAACCAGTGAGGGGTTGACCTCTGGTGTGGAACACCGGTCACCCATGTTAGTGATGACCAGGTCCAATATGTTGTCACCTGTGGTGGGGGTGTTGACTAGTTGATCCAGGGCGTTTGAGTTTATAAATTCTAGGAAATGTTGGGCAAGGAAGTTTGTACTTGAGTAGTTCTCCCAGTTAATGTTTGGGTAATTGAAATCACCCAATATCAGGGTGTTTTGTAGGACCTTTATGTTTCCCAGTGTTTCCAGGAATGTAGAATGGGGGTCCTGGGACATGGTGGGTGATCTGCAGCAAGCTATAATTTGGATAGCAGTTTTGCCCATTGTTGGTTGCACGTGGATGATCTCTGAAGCATCGTGCTGTGCCACTAACCTGGAGGTGTGGGTATCCTTGAGGAATATGGATACTCCCCCGCCTTTTGTATTTCGGTCCGGGTTTTGTGGCTGACATGTATGGTATGAGTTGTAGCCTGGTAGTGCTGGGGTGCTCCCTGGAGCCTTAAACCAGGTTTCTGTTACTGCACATATATTGATTTTCTCCATACTGAGGAGTGCCTTGAGTGTGTGCATTTTGAGGTTTAGACTTCTGGCATTGAGTAGCATTACCCTCAGTTTTTTGTTACTTGTGCTATTTACGGTGGTGGGTTTGTCTTTTGAGCCTTGATTAAAAAAGGCACTATGGGGGTGGCAAGAGCCTTGGCCACTATTCGAAAGCCTAAGGGTGACAGGTGCAAGCCATCTCTAGCGAAGCAGCGTGGCTTGTCGAGCATGTCATCCCAGGCTAACAGACACTGGATCCTCTTTGAATGACACCAGAAGATTAGCCAATTGTTGAAATTGATAATTTTTGTCTCTATACTGTGGTATCATTCTTGGTGAGGACAGGATGTGTTAGAGAAATGTGTATTTGAATACATGAGAAATGCTAGCTTAAAAGCAAAGTAGTATATAATGCATTTTATTCTATTAATCATATAGTAGTAAAATTAATTCATGTCTAAATGTGAAGTAGTTTTGAAACTGCAGTGTGGCTTGAAGCAAAAGCTGATCTCTGACCCTGGCAGAATGCTAGCTTAGCAAGTTTTAATGTTTATGCTTTTCATAAGTGATTATCTGCTGGGTCAGGAAATTAAATGTGTGAAATAATGAAATCTTCTGCTCTTTCCTGTTGGAATGATCTGGCCTTGTATATGTGTTACTTAGATAGCACGCAGCTGTGTGAGAAAGTATAACAGAGAACAAAGACATACATTAAAAGACTGAAGCTGCTATTGTATTCGAACTGATATGAAACCTTGAACAAGTAACTTTACAGAAAGACATTATGACTGACCAGCTGGATAGCAAGGCCGTGTATCTAGAGGAAAAGTTTTTTAAAACATACTGCATCAGCAGATTAAAAGAATAGAGGCTTGTAAGCTAAAGTGATGTAGATGCCCTGTGACATATCACGTCAGTAAGGTGGGCATAGCTTGAATGTTAAACCTATATAAAATTGTGTGCTTCCTGTTTCATGTCAGACAAAATTCTGTACTTGTATGTTTTTTTACCTCCTGGTGTACACTAGTAAACTTTTGAATCTGAACCTCCTGTGTATTGAATTCTTAATTTTATTTTACAGTTTGGTCCTTCGCGGACAGAATTCCCTTGGTAAGCTGCAGATCAGAGCATATCGGTGGTTGAATACTGCGCAGGAGAAGTTACCGAAATGGTTCTTCTTGAGTGAAAAGTCCTTCGACTGAATTGTCGTGTGTAAAGAGGCTGGCCACTTTCTGATCTGTGGCCGAAAAGCTAAACTTGAACGATTTTCAATACCGGAGGCTCAGGTAGGAAGAATTTGCCTTTTTTCTGTTTTAGATCAGGGACTAGGTTACAGTATATTGTTGTCAAGATTTGTTTTGCAGATCAGGGACAAAATTAAGTACTGTATATTTGGTCATAGATCAGGGTAACAGAATAAGGTAGGCAGTTATTCTAGATAAACTGTAAACAGGAACTAACTTGATATCACGTGATAAAAAAGGGTTACGTAACATTTTCTTTGACATGGGTAATCAGTGCACTAAAACCTCGCGAGATCCACCCCTAACCGAAGACGCAAAATACATGCAGTTACAGCATTCTGATAACGTTAGGTATTATACGAAATGGGTTAACAAATATGAATTTGATGGTAAACTAGATAAACCTTCACTAGTTAAACTCCTTTAACAGCTTAAATCTGATGCAGGAGGTCAGGCAAAAAAGCAACGCCAACTAGGCGTTCCTCAAGCACACAGGTGGACTGAGGAAGCAAATCATAGAGAACAGAAGCTTAAAAATTCAAAAACATTATTTTTAGACAAAGACGATAATAACTTGGTAATAGCGACAGCTCCTCCTCCTCCTCCCTTACCCCCTCCCTTACCCTTTTCAGGATATGAAGCAAGTGGACAGGCTGGTCCGCCTCCGCGTTATCCTGAAGTTTCAGCAAAACCACAACTATTTGTTAGAGATCCTATTAAGACTAGGTCCCGAACACGTAAAACACATAGGGACACAGAATCATACCAAATAAAGAGAAATCTACAGGATGAGAGTGAGGATGAAATATGCCCACTTATAGAAGTTCCAAATCCTCAGGCAGGACAGGAAGGGCAGGATCCAACACTCGTAGTATATAGACCATGGACACCAGAAGATATCCGGAAGGCTACTGAGGGAATCCCCCATCCGAATGTTAATTTTACGAAATTTTTAGAAGATTTTCAAGGCATGAGGTTAAGTTACCACTTGAATGGGGAAGAAGTAGAAAAAGTAGTAAGACAAATTATAGGTCCAGATTGGCACATGATTTGTGGCACCTGGAATCCTCGTAATGCAGAGCTTAGACCACTCCCACATAGTTACGCGGAGTTAGACAACAGAGTGAAAGGTCTGACAGACCGAATCTCTGAGAAATGGAAACCCAGAGCAGACTGGACTTGCATTAATCAATGCATACAACAGGAAAATGAGACAATAGATGGATATTATGCTAGATTATTAGAATGTTTTAATAATCATAGCGGTATGTCGGTTCCTGAGAACCAAACAACTGATTCCCCGTATGAACAACAATTAAAAATGCATTTTTGAAAGGTTGCATTGCACCTATTAGTAGCTTCATTATGAAGCATATGATAGATCATCGAACAGGGAGGCTACAAGCCTTACTCATAATACGCTAGACATGCTGAGACATTTTAATAGCAAAAAGAAAAAGAAGGCGCAAGTCTTCACTGCTGAAGACGGAGCTGAAGTATTTGTATTACAGTCAGGTAAAAAGGGCAAGAAAAATACCCAGGGAAACAAACAGTCTGACAAACGATCAGAAGATTTTGAAGAAAGGAAAAAGAGAGGTGAATGCTTCAAGTGCGGGAAAAAAAGGACATCTAGCAAGGGATTGTAGGCAAAACAAAAAGGTAATTACAGAAGATAAAGGAGATGAGGACTGACTATATGATAGTGAGGATACATCAAGTGAAAGTCAGAAGTCATCAGGACAAGTTAATAAAAAGAAAACAAATGTAAATGTGATAGAAGGAGTAGAGGAAGTGCAAGTAGATATGGAGGATGAAGAAAGTGAAATTTTGGACTTAGCATTATTGAGCTTAGAGCTCTACTTGGCAGATACGAAACCGGAAGTTACACTTCTGGTGGAGGGAAGGGAAGTCAAATTCCTGTGTGACTCAGGAGCGTCACGGACTTTGATACACCCCTCCAAGTTACCAGAACATTCAGAATCACCTGATTATATACTAGTAAAATCTGCAAATGGACAGCTATACAGGGAACCACTTTCCCATGATATAGCAATAACTGACCCTGTTTCAGGTATGACCCAGAGAAGTAAAATAGTTGTTTCTGCAAAGTGTCCAGTAAACCTATTGGGCAGGGACCTTATGCAGATATTTGGCATAGCAGTAGTTCCAACTGTACAAGGTATGGAGGCACAGAGACAAATGGATACTTTTGTAGTGCGATCGGAGGGTGAAACCTTTTATTGGTACAGCCAGGACCTAATCACGACTGGCCCAGGGGCAGTAACCGAGGAACTGATGAACATAGCCATCAGTAAAGCCCCCTCCCTCGACACTGATCGACAGCATTTGTTACACTGTACTCTATACTACTGTACTACACCAGGACCTGATAGAGACTATGAGCAAGAACTGCTTAGAAATCGTGCAACTAGATTGGTTTTGCGTACTTTGTACTGGGATACTGAGGGGAACAGTGTAGTTAGCTGTTCATTACATCAAGAATTCCTTGCATTGTATAGATCAAATCGGTTGCCACATGTCAGCTTGACAAAGAACAAAAGTGTTAAATGGGCAGATTTAGGAGAAAAAGTAACAAGATGGGAGAAACAGACTGATTTAGAACTGTCAGAACAAGGGATACAAAAACAAAAACTGAATTGGTTAACACAGACACATCCAGCTGTACACTTGCAATCTAGCGAGGACAGCTGATTAGCATTTTTATTAGAAGAAGAAGAAAAGGCCTTGAGTGAAATTCCAACAACTCTTTGGTCAACAGGCAAGTCAGATGTAGGACTTATTCGAACAGCAGGACCAGTTACAATTACCCCAAAGTCAGCATTTAGACCACAGAAAAGACAATACCCTTTGAGAAAGGATGCAGAAATAGGAATTAAGCCTATAATAGCAGCATTACTCAAAGAAGGAGTACTGGTAGAATCTCCTGATTCACCATGTAATACACCCCTATTTCCTGTTAAGAAAGCAAACTGGGAATGGCGGATGGTACAAGATTTACAAGCTGTAAATAATGCAGTAATACCTAGAGCACCTACGGTGCCAGACCCACATACCTTGTTAAACGATTTAGAACCACAACAGAAGTATTTCTCTGTGGTAGATATTAGCAATGCTTTCTTTTCAATATCTATACATCCTGATAGTCAATATTGGTTTGCATTTACATTTCAGGGTAAAAGGTATATGTATACCCGACTACCACAGGGAAATTGTGAGAGCCCAACAATCTTTGCACAAGAAATGGCTAGCAACCTGGCAGGGTTTACCCCACCGGGAGGTAGTCAAATTCTACTTTATGTAGATGACATCTTGCTAGCAGCCCCCACCCAGCAACAGTGCAGGGAGGATACTGTAGCATTATTGAAATTTTTAGCAACACAAGGACACAAAGTAAACAAAAGTAAGTTACAACTTTGGAGAAAACAAGTTAGATACCTAGGATATGTAATATCCAATGAAGGTAGAATACTAGATGAGGAAAGAAAAATAGTGATTTTGCAAGCGCCCAAACAAACAACCAAGAAAGAAATGATGTCTTTCTTAGGTACAACTAATTTTTGTCGGAGCTGGATACCAAATTATTCTTTGAAATCTGTTCCACTGACTGACTTGATATATAAGACACCAATGGCAGCACAAGACATTTTACAATGGACAACTGAAGCAGAAACGGCTTTCTGAAGGTTGAAGCAGTTAATAGCTTCTTCATTAGTTTTAGGACTTCCAAATTATCACAAACTGTTCTTTCAGACCGTAGATTGTAAGCAAGGGTATATGACGTCAGTATTGACGCAACAACATGGGGACAAGCAACGCCCCATAGCCTACTATTCATCACAGTTAGACCCAGTGGCGCGATCTTTGCCTCACTGTGTACAAGCAGTAGTTGCAGCCGCAATGGCAGTACAGGCTTCGGCCTCAGTGGTGTTATTCCACCCTCTCACATTGAGAGTGCCTCATGCAGTTGCAATAATTTTACTGCAAGAGAAAGTGGCATACCTTTCTCCTGCTAGACATCTTTCATGTATGACTGTACTGCTGAGCCAACCTCATATGACAATTGAACGATGTATGACATTGAATCCATCGACATTACTTCCAACTCCTGCGGAGAGCACACCACACAGCTGCCTGCAGGAAATTGAACAGTTAGCTTTACCTAGACAAGATCTTACAGATATGCCCTTGGATAATGCCGAGGTGACATATTATGTGGATGGCTCATGCAGAAGGGGTCCTACAGGGAAGAATCTGGTGGGGTATGCAGTAGTTACAGACACTGAAATCTTAGAAGCTGAATCCTTACCACACAACTTAACTGCACAAGCAGCAGAGTTGATAGCTTTGACGAGAGCATGTACTTTAGCAAAAAATAAAAGTGTGAACATATATACTGATAGTCAGTATGCTTTTTCTACAGTACATGTATTTGCACAACAATGGAAAAATAGAGGAATGATAACATCCAGTGGAAAACCTATTAATCATGCACAATTTATTTTGGAGTTATTAGAATCTATTCAGTTACCTACCAAAGTAGCTATTTGTAAATGTGTAGCTCATACAAAACAACAAGATAAGATTTCGAAAGGCAATGCACGAACTGATGCAGTTGCAAAGCAAGCAGCTTCAGACTCAGAAACTTTACTTTTAAATGAGGAATTACAACCCTCTGAGATTTTAGATTTAGACATGTTAAAAACAATGCAGACGCTTACTACAAAAGCAGAAAAACAAAAATGGGTAAAACGAGGTGCAATTCTTGAGAATGGACTGTACATTTCCAAAGAAAGAAAACCGATATTACCGTCTAATTTATTTAGATATGCAGCTTTGTTGAGCCATGGGCAGTGCCATGTCTCAACAGGGGGAATGGTACAGTTAGTAAATCGAATATTCCAAACATACAGATACACAAATTACACAAAAACATTTTGTGCAGCTTGTCATACTTGTAACAAGCATCACGCACAAGGGGCATTTAAAACCAAGCAAGGAAGTTTTCCTATACCACCATACCCGTTCCATACTATTTGTATGGATTTCATAGAATTGAATAAATGTGAAGGGAAAAAGTTTTGTTTAGTTATTGTAGACATGTTTTCTAAATGGGTAGAAGCTTTTCCAACCAAAAACCCGGATGCAGCAACAGTGGCAAAAGCCCTGATAAAAGAAGTAATCCCTAGATTTGGCATTCTGGAAAGGATTTATAGTGACAATGGCACACATTTTGTGAATCAAACGATTCACCAGCTTGGGAGATTTTTTGGTATCAGCAGGACTGGTGGAAAGGTACAATGGTATCCTAAAGAATAAACTTAGGAAGCTAGTAGAGGAGACCCAAAAGAATTGGATATACTGTCTGCCTTTAGCACTGCTGAGTATGAGAACGGTTCCAAATGTAAAGGGTTTGACTCCCTTTGAAATGGTTTTTGGGAGAGCATATTATGTGCCTCAGTGGAAAGCACTCATGCCTGCAGAGCAAGAGGCTGACAGTTCATTAACTAGTTATATGAGGAGACTGTTAACAAATAAATCCATTTTGCAGTTTAACTCTTTTTTAGATAAGGAACAGACTAGACCGGTGGAAGCAGTCTTGGTTCCTGGGACATACATTTGGGTGAAAGTGACGAAAAGGAAGAATTGGGCGAGTCCAAAGTGGGAGGGACCATACCAGGTTCTGTTGGCAACGCCTACTGCAGTCAGAGTGGCTGAGAGGACGTCCTGGGCTCATGTGACGCATTGTAAACCGGTAAAGAACTTTCAACTTGATAAAAACTTTGTGACTGATATACAACCAGACCGAGATGGCCAAAAACAAAGCGAATAGAAGTTTAGATCAACCCCAGAGATGTTGCATAATCATTTTGTTGTGTGTACATTTATTAACTGTAATTGTGACAATTTTCCTCTTGCTGTGGTTTATCCTGCACACAACCGCACAAGTGAAAGTGGGAAGGCGTGATGAAACGTCTATAGACTGGCATCCAAATTTTAACACATACCTAGCCATGAAACGTGTATATGCCGATTCTATGAACATTTCAAATTGCTGGGTTTGTACAGCTATACCAACAGCATATGGAGGACTGATAATGTCCGCTGTCCCTTTGGGGATAAATGAGACTTGGGAGAATTTACTTTTCGACACAGGAACTGTGAGATCACAGGACAAAACAGCTTTATTTTTAACTATCACACAAAAAGGAGTTGTATGTTTCTATAAAAATGACACTCTCCAGGTGGGCTGGAGCAATTGTAACATAACTATTTCTTACCGATGTTATATTAAGAATAATAATGGCAATACTTTTTGCAATACTGATTATGACTCGTATTTGAACTCATTGAAAACAACTATGAGTGACATTAAAAAAAATCCAGTTCTGTTTAAACAATTGTCAGTTATAGATCAAAAATGTTTCATGCAGGGCTAATGCGTATTAGTACTAAAGTAGAAAACTGTTATTTTATTTGTGGGAAAAAGGCATATAAATGGTTACCTGAGAATTGGTCCGGCAGTTGTTTTTTGGGCTACTTGGTTCCGGCAATAAGACATACTGCAGAATTACCTTTGGGTAAGATATGAAACGTAAGAGAAACAGCTCAAAAATCCGAAGGTCCAGTTAGGAAACCTGTGAATCCAGTTGGAAAGATCGAGGCTGGTTGGAAAGACCATAATTCAGTAAAAGACAAAAGCAAATTGACTCATATGGACTTGAGTGACAGTGTTATATCCTGGGCGGGAATATTCCCAGCCTATGGAGCAGTCAAATCGATCTGGGAGCTGAGGAAGTTGTCGAAACTTCTCAAAGTAATGAGTAATGCAACTTTTTCTGCCCTAGAACTAGTGACTGATGAACTGAATGCAATGAGAACTGTTGTGCTACAAAATCGGATGGCTCTTGACTTCACCCTAGCGGCGAGAGGTGGTACATGCGCGCTTATCAAAGAAGAATGCTGTGCTTTTATTCCTGACAATCATCATGAGATAAATAACCACCTAGAGGTAATTCAGCAAGTATCAGCCATGACTGAACCAGGCCCAAACCCACTGACGGACTTTTTCCAGAATCTATTTGGGGGGGTGGGGTTCCATCCTAATGAATATTCTGATTGCCATTTGTGTGGGTATACTCCTAATAGGAGCATGTGTTTGCTGTGGAATTCCCTGCATGAAAAGATTAATCAAAGATTTTGTTGATGTATCTGTTACTGAAACTTTCTACCAAGATATTGAAATTGAAAGATTGATTTCAGATGACGTTTTTTCTGAAGTATAGATTGAATGACTCACCTAGCTGAACATCCTGAGTGGAAAAGGCTAGGAGATGAAATGACACTATGCATACTTCAAAATAGAATAAAAAGTATTAATAGGGTGAAAATGTTAGAGAAATGTGTATTTGAATACATGAGAAATGCTAGCTTAAAAGCAAAGTAGTATACAATGCATTGTATTCTATTAATCATATAGTAGTAAAATTAATTCATATCTAAATGTGAAGTAGTTTTGAAACTGCAGTGTGGCTTGAAGCAAAAGCTGATCTCTGACCCTGGCAGAATGCTAGCTTAGCAAGTTTTAATGTTTATGCTTTTCATAAGTGATTATCTGCTAGGTCAGGAAATTAAATGTGTGAAATAATGAAATCTTCTGCTCTTTCCTGTTGGAATGATCTGTCCTTGTATATGTGTTACTTAGATAGCACGCAGCTGTGTGAGAAAGTATAACAGAGAACAAAGACATACATTAAAAGACTGAAGCTGCTATTGTATTTGAACTGATATGAAACCTTGAACAAGTAACTTTACAGAAAGACATTATGACTGACCAGCTGGATAGCAAGGCCGTATTGTATCTAGAGGAAACGTTTTTTTGAAACATACTGCCTCAGCAGATTAAAAGAATAGAGGCTTGTAAGCTAAAGTGATGTAGATGCCCTGTGACATGTCACGTCAGTAAGGTGGGCATAGCTTGAATGTTAAACCTATATAAAATTGTGTGCTTCCTGTTTCATGTCAGACAAAATTCTGTACTTGTATGGTTTTTTGCCTCCTGGTGTACACTAGTAAACTTTTGAATCTGAACCTCCTGTGTATTGAATTCTTAATTTTATTTAACAGGATGCTACTCAGGGTCAGGGTCATACCGGCCTGGGCTACGTGATCTGAGAGCTCCTCCATGTCTCTTTTCATGTAGTCCAGGGAGGTACGGCTCAGGTCATTCACACCAACATGGACAATGACAGAGTCATATTTGTACTTGTTCTGGAGTGACCTGAGTGCTTGTGTTATGTGAAGAATCCTGGCACTCGACAGGCAGCTAACAGTAACCTTCTCCTTGTTCAGCCTAGTGAGTGGGACTTCAGTGTGCCTGACTATAGAGTCACTTGTTACTAGTGTGTTGGGTATGTTATTTTGCCTTAAGGACTGTGATTGTGTGGCACACTAGTTCTGTGAAGTATGTGTTTCATGGTTTGAGTTGGGGCGGTGGAGGTTGCCTGGATGTCTGCTTTGGAGGTCTCTGTTGCTTTTAAAATGATTAGATATTTCACTTTGCTTTCCTTCTATTTTCCTTGCTGTTTGTGTGGTGGCTTGAAGTGTCTTAACAGCTTCAAAGCTGTTTATAGATTTCCAATGCATTTGTGTGATAGCAATGTTTGTGTGCCTGAGTAAGCCCTTCTAATGCCAAAGCACTTAATGTATGAACCTCACAGTAACAAACTTGAAATAAAGTTGATATGTATAAACCTCACTATAACAAGATTATTTTATTTCTTGATTTCTGAGCATAATCAGTACACAAACATGTCTTACAATAAAATTGTAAAGAGTTCCTCCCCATAATGTCTCAGAATACATGGTAAAAAAAGAAGGGACCAAAAAAAGAGGGGGAAATATCCCCAGAAGCTACACAATGTGTTGTAGGTAGTCCAAAAGGATTTCATGGCTAACCATGTACATACTGATGAAAGATTGTACAGCATCAAACACTGAATAAAAGGCAGTAATTGTGCTCCACTTTATGGCAAAGGGGCATAAAACACTGATATCTTGCCTATGATCTATGCATCCTGAGTTTTATTAGGGGCTTGAGTGTTGGAAAAGGTCAACTTAGCAGGTGGGAAAGAAATAGAAAGTGACAAATGCTGTCTTGTCTACCTTGATGAAGGGATTACTGATCTGTCTGCTCTTTCACCATATGCATACAGAGACTTGTAAGTGAAACAGCTACAACCAGAGGCATGGACATGGTCTATCAAACAAGTGGTGGCATTCCTCACTGGCACTTGGGTGAGAGTAGCCTTATGAAAGGGCAGGTCAGATTAGGGCATAATAGGCCCTCATGTGATGCAGGCATCCACCTCTTCCACAAAGGGTTGGGGTTAGGGCTTTTAAACAGGGAAAACTCTGACAGCTCCTAACTGATATACCCCATTGATGACTCTCTCCTGGGATGAATGATCATGAATGACTGATGTTTGACAGTCTGTGGGGGGAGAAAAATTATATAAAAAAGCATTGTGCCCTAAGCACTAGCTCACTGAAGATGCTTATCAGGGCTGTTTCAGTGCTCTGCCTTGACTGAAAAGCAGACTGGATTAGATCATGGATAGTGTCCCTCAATATAGCAAGCTGTTTACCCTTGTATTGCTGAACTGTGGTTCACTGAACTGTTTGGCATTCCACCATTAAGTGGATTGCTTGTGTATTTTCTCACTGTTTCATTTGGGATTGGACCAGACAGCTGAAGAGTGACTTGTGACTGACCGTGATTGACTTTTGGGCCTGGTGGTTGTAGTAGCTGCTGGTAGTGAGAGGAGGAATAGTTCAAACTCTGCTTGTCTGAATTTACTGCAGGCTTTTCCTGAGCTATCCTACCAATTGTCTGCTTGCTCTTCTTTGTTGCTTTACAGTAAATGTTGGCTACTGTTCTTTTTCTTGCTTAGTGCAGTCTTTGAGCATATTTTGTTCATTTTGCTGCTATTTGGGTATTTGTCTGCTACATATACATAAGGAGTTAGTTTGTGTGGCTAGGCACATTAGAGTGCTGAGATGGAAATTACTGTGTTTAATGGCATTCCACCATGTTAAGTAGATTGTGTTCATATCTTGTCCTCCTTTCATCTGGGTTTGGAACATTTGGTAGGTGAGTGGTCTGGAACTGGATATTGCTGAATTTTGGTCCTGGTGACTGCAGTAGCCATTCCTCCTAAAACAAGGAAATGGTTCAAAACCTGTCTGGTTAGGTTTCTGGGGTTTTCAGAGCTACCCTACTGACTGACTGGTTGTCTGTTCTTTTTTTCAGATGATTCCTGTTTAGATAAGTGTCCGTCTGTTATGTAAGGGGCTAGTTTGCATAGCCTTGTATTTATAATGCTGAACTGTGGGTTTTTTCTAGACTTATAATTCTACCATGCATTTGTAAATAGTGTTTATATCAAGTCTCTAAAGCTAAAGGTGAATGTCAATATCTGTTCACGTGCTTTAACTGTAGGTGACACTTGTGGGCACTTTCCATTCAGCTCTTCTTTTAGCTCACCACTTCCAACCAATGCTGCTTAGTCACATTGTACTTTTATAGTGACGCATTATTAACCATCACAATCCACAGAGTTAACTAGGCAAGTAGAAAGGGAAGCAGATTGCCAGGACTTTTTTCCCAAATTACAATACTAAACAAACATCTACAGTTTATTTTGAGTTACCAGTCCATCTACTGCATGTCTTTTGGATGTAAGTACTTGAAGAAATCTAAGTACAAACACAGGAAGGCCATGCATAGTTTGCACAGGAGGCATACTAGCTGAGAAAGAACGTGAGAACCTCTTGCTTTTAAGTGACAGTTACAGTCATTGCATTATTTTGCCATAGTATCTCATTTAGGTCGTTACCAAATATCTGATTGCTTACTAGTTTCTGCTAACATATCTTTGCTATTTGCTGTATCTCATTCTGTAGACGGTCTGCTTACTTTGTGAAATGCAAGTCAGAGTAGTAACTGCCTCATGCTTACTGATTGCTAACTCTATAGCCCCTTACTCAGCTGTAGCAGATGGCATTTGCTAAGCTATAGAAAGACCTGTTATATACGTATATAACTGCTCTTTGCTGCACTTTTCTGACAAATACTAATGTTATGTCAATAAAGCAACTATTATAGCTGATTAAATGCTTGACTGGCATATTTCTTTAAAGCACTGTTTGCCCCCATCCCCTAAAACATGCTTGCACCTGAGGTAACCACCCATTTTCCCTGCCCTACCTATGCATTTGTAAGCAGACCAACACTACCATCATGCAAATGAGAAGCAGCTGTAGCAAAAGTGAAATATTTTCTCATTAACTTTATCCAGAATCTAGGGTTACTTTCCACATTACAAAACTACTGATAGATGAACTGACAATCTTCAAACTACCCATAAAGATTTGTGCAGTCTATGAGGGCACATCCCATAATTCACTGTCATCCTGTGCAGGACTGGCTTTCAACCCTTTGGATTAAATGTGTTGTTTTTTTTTAAAGATGTCCTAACATTTCTCTTCTATCTACTGAGGTTATAAGAAGCATTACAGGGAATTTTCTTTACCGTGGTCAAACTTTTTTACAGTTACTTAGCCAATGTAAAGCCAAAATCACCATATAATGTCAGACTGCTTTTTTTCAACTCTTCAAAACTGAATCTTGGTGAACAAAGGGAATAAATTTAAGATATATAGGCTCTTAGTCAATGTATTATGCAGAATGTTTCTAACTTTGAGAGATAAATGGGAATCCTGGCACATTATTCTGCAGGCCTCAGGTCTTCTAACTTTGGCTGGCATGGGGCCCAAAATCATGGCATGCATGCACTGTTTAGAAGGGTAATGCTGATCCAAAAGTGACTGCATGAAGTGATTACGAAAGAGACATAGGGGTATCTTCATCTCCTTAACACATTTTACAGAAACCCTCTGTCTGGGCATGCAACCAGCCATCCTTGCCTTGCAAAATTTCAGAATCTGAATGCTATACCAAAATAACAGCAACATCCATAAGTACACATACTACACAAACATTTGCTGCTCATCTATTCAGTATGTGTGCATTCATTTTTTTTCTTGCACCAGACTTGGGAATTTGGGACTGTGATACAGATATCCTGGACATGCTGCTCACGATGGATCAGTTTATTAACTTGGAATTATTTGCCAGTTTGCCCTATAAGTTTATTGACTACAGCAGCAGCAGCACCTGGTATGCAGCTTGCTGAGCGGGCTTTACCCTGTCATGTTAGAGGACTATCTTACAAAGTATCCTCTGTCAAGATATAGTACGCACCGATGTCTCATAGTACTAGACTGTTAGACTGCAATCCTCCTAGGTGTAAAAAGAAGAAGAAAAAAAATGTCTGCTTTGCATTTTTTGCACTTTTGAATTATTATTATTTTTTTTTTCTTAAAAGAAGTTGACTTTCCAGTTTCAGGAACTTGGAAAATCAGTATGTGCAAGTATAGAGTTCTGATTTCTCTAAAAAGGAAGAGACAACCTTTATATCTATGCACCTCTTAAGAATAAAATGATTACACATCTTACAGGTTCTCCTCAGAAGAGTCACCCTTTATGCCTATGCACCCCTTAAGAATAAAATGATTACACATTATTACAGGTTGTCCTCCCATATCAATTGAGCAGGAATAACCTTTCAATGTGGCTGCTTGTGCTGCTAGGGGAAGCAGCATAAAGACTTTCTGACTGTCTCAGGCTGCATCTGGTGACTGATGTCTCAGGCAGCCAGAGTCAAAAGTGAAAAATTTCTAAGTAATTAGAGGATGAGGCTGTGAGTTCAGAAGAAAGTATTACATTTCTAATAGTGCTATGTAAGCTAATTCCAGTCTGTAGGATAGTAAGTACTGTTTTGTGTGTGTGTGTGTGTGTGTGTGTGTGTGTGTGTGTGTGTGTGTGTGTGTTGGGGGATATGTGTCTGTCTGTCTGTGTATAAGTGTGTTCATCTGCAGGGGATTGCAAGCAATGGATCTGCGAGCAATAACCCTAGTTACATTCCTCTGGCCATTATTTATGTGTTTATTTATTTATTCATTTGTTTGCAGTCAAAGATCTCTGATATAAACCTGATCTCTGATATGGGCACATCTGTGTGAGTATGTGGGATGTGGGAGGGGTTAAGGGGGTGGAAATATATTACTGCATTATATATTTATTTTATTTTATTATGCTCAAGTAATCAAGAGAATGTGGAGACTGTCTGTGGATGAAAATGAGTTTCATTGACCCTGCTTTTCTTTACCCAGCTTAAGCAATCATTATGTTGATTTCGCAGGACTAGTGAGTATTTCAATGAAGCAAGTTGGAGTACTTAACCTTTTCTGCTGTTTCTGTGAAATAGCTCTGTAATGTATTACTATGGGTATTTTAAAACTATCGGATACTTGAGGTGTGCGCAATCAATAAAATTATTAGAATTGTAGGACGCCTGGGCTGTCTTTGGATGAAAGTAACTGACTTTTCCATCATTTACGTATATTAAACAGATATTAATCTGGCTTTGCAAGTCAGATGTGAATTTATGTGAAGTATGGTGGAATTGGCTACTGTTAAAAGGGTCTATATTATATTCTTGAATGTCGACAATGTCGAATCTGACATTGTCGACATGAGAATATCGAACGCTCAGAATCCGTAAGGAGAGATTTCCGTTTGCTGCAGTGTAGTGCAGTCTCTGAGTTGGTATATTTAATTAGTTGGGGATGTGGCGAGTGCAGTCCCCCATGTGGGTGGTGCAGGGGGGCTTGCCCCCCTGCTTAAACCTGTTAGGGTACTTTTTTCTTTTTTGCTTTTGTTTTTTTAAACGCTCGAGATGTTGAGCGTTCGATATTCTCGTGTCCACAATGTCAGATTCGACATTGTCGACATTCGAGAATATAATATAGACCCTGTTAATACTGTTTTTTTTTTCTAAATAAAACTGAAATGCATTATTCAGGGCATTATTCTTTGATTACAATCATACATGTGACGTTTACACATTCAAAAAGTGCCTTTGATTATTGAATATGGGAGCTATCTGTGGATGAAAGTGACAGACTCTGCTGTTATGGTCAAATTGAACAGCTATAGATCTGCCTTTGTAAAGGTGATGTGCATGTGTGTGTAGCCAGCTGGACTGTTTGTGATAGGAAATGCTGATTGCCACATTGGCCCATGTGTCAGACATTTACATTTGCTTTGATCTTTGAGAAGTAAATGACAAGGAGGAATGGCCCAAGAGCTGAACCCTGGGGTACACCATTAGTGATCAGTCTATTGGAGAAGGTAGAACTATTCACTCTAATCTCCTGGTTTCTATTTGTGAGACATTATGATACCCAATGAGTTATATACAAATTCAAATTTAACTGGGAGAGTTTATCTAAGATACCTGAATGTGGGAAGATTACTAAGGGAGAGATCTGCTACCTTACTGATCCACCAGGGTCCACAAAACTGACAGATGTGGAGGAGATTCTTGTATCACTAGAAGAAAGAGTTTCAGAAGGATTTATGCTCAGTGGGACTGTAAAGTTTGGTGCTTGTCTACCCCATTCTATCAGGGTTTCAATTTCTGTTCAATTCCTACATCTTTTTTCTACAGTTAAAGAGAATTTGCTTCTCCATAGAAGAGCTGGATAAACATAATGAGGAGCTATGGTCCGATCCGACCATAAGCTTATCACCCTTGATATCCACATCCCGCCCCCACCCCCCATTAAGGAAACCACAGTAAAACATTTCTCCAAAGCCAACTTCATGCTTCTTAAGACAGAAGTGGTGAACTTCATGACACCCATTCAGATGGACAATACAGTTACAACTTCTGAATCCTACACAAATGCACTCTATAAGCACTTACATAAGCATATGGATCGTGATATCCCAAACAGAACCAAGACGCTATCCTCCAAAAAAGGAAGCCAATCTGGTGGTCCCCTGCCATAAACAAACTGTACAACAGAAGGAAGAAACTGTTGCAAAAGAGAGTAAAATCCCATCAGTGGAGGAGCTCCCTGGTCAGCCTCATTAAGAAGCTGAGATCCCTTGTAAGATCCTCCAAAGCTAGCTATGAAAACAAAATCGCCACTAAATCCAATGACAATCACAAAGCATTCTATAGCTATATTAAGAATCTAGATGGCAACACCCAGATCTGCTCTGAGTTACAGCACAAAGGCACGAAAATTACAGAACCAACTGATATTGCCAACATCCTAGCAGATAGGTTCAGTGCTAACTTTACCCCCCTCTCACCCGCTAAAGGGCCCATATCTATACAGGAAGAATGCAGAGTCCCTGTAATCACAACTATGCAGGTAAAAGCTGCACTCTCTAAAGCCAAAAACACAGCATCCATGGGACCGGACAACATCCCAGGCTGCATTTTACATGAACTTCAGAACGAACTGGGTCCTCACTTAAGCACCATGTTCAATAATAGCCTTGCATCAGGCTTTGTGCCCACTGAATGGCACACAGCAACAGTTATCCCACTCCACAAAGGGGCAGCCACCACTGATCCTGGGAACTATCGACCTATTAGCCTGACGAGCCTGGTCTGCAAGGCCATGGAACGTATCATCATGGAACTCATAAACAAAGACATTAGTAACCTCCAAACTCTGGATCCCACCCAGTTCGGGTTTGTGAAAGGCAAATTATGCCTCCTGAACCTGATCGACTTCTTTGAGGCAGTCACCAAAGCCATAGATGAGGGTAAGGTGGTTCACACAGCCTATCTTGACCTCACCAAGGCTTTTGACACCATCCCCCATTCTGGAATTATAGCTACACTCACTAAACTAGGTATAAATCCCTATGTCACAAGATGAGTTGCCAGCAGGCTCACTGACAGAACCCACACTGTAAAAGTTGCAGACTCCAAGTCTGACCTCAAAGCAGTGACAAGTGGAGTACCACAGGGTTCCATCCTGGGACCTTTCCTGTTTGGTATCTACTTCTCTAAAGTACAGGCTAACACAGAAGGCCTCTGGCTAACGAAGTTCAGAGATGGCTGCAAACTAGGAGCCATAGTCAAGTCCCCAAATGATGTGGACATGCTCCAGAAGGGCCTCATTGAGACAGATGCCTGGTATCAGAGCCATGGCCTCAAGCTCAATGCCAAAAAGTGCAGTGTCATCCCCTTTGGTAAAAACTCTGTACCCATGAACTACCACACAGGCAGTAATCTACTTAACACCAAATGCTTGATAAGAGACCTTGGGACCCAGGTGGACATTTGTCTCTCCTTTGATAGTCACATCGCCACAGTAGTCAGGAAGTCCTTCTACATGGCACACCTCATCATAAAAGGGTTCTCATCCTGGAAAAAAAGAGGTCATTGTTCCCCTCTACTCGTCACTCATTAGACCCATTATAGAGTACAACGCCCCTTTTGGAATGTACCTCACAAGACATCTGCAGCAACTGGAAAGGCCACAGAAGTACTTCACAAAGATGATTACTGGCCTCAAACAAATGCCCTACACTGACCACCTCAAAAAACTCCAGCTTTACTCCATAGCATATCGCCTACTCCGAGGTGATCTCTGCCTAACATATAAAGCTATGTCAAACCCAGAGCTGTTGGACATACTACACCTAAAGAAATCCCAATCCCTCCGAGCTACATGCTCTAGGGACCTAAACCTTGTCACCACAATAAACAGAACACACTGGAGGGATAGATTCCTGTCCCAGAGACTTCCTATACTCTGGAACAAGCTACCCATCTATGTCAAGCAAAGTTCTTCATTAGCACTCTTCAAGAAAAATCTTGATGAGTGGATGGGAAATAGAAAATACACCCCAGGGATCACTTCTGTGTCTCTGCTGGACAGTGGCACAGGAAAATAACTTTCTTGGGTGGCGTAAGCTATGGAACCTTGCTGGCTAGGCTTACGTAGGCCCTTGGGCCAATAGCCTCGTACCTACCTATGAACCTATGAACTTGCAGTTAGATTTTAATCTAGGGGTTATAATAAGGCTGTTATACATCGGATAGATCTGCCTTATTACAATATAAAACAAAGGAGAAACATGACACACACATTCATCTAGTCACTAGTTTTGGTAGCAATACAACATTTTTTTGCAATTTGATTAATAAACATTGGGAAACACTTTTGGGTGACAACAAGCTGGCCAAACTATTACCAACATGTTGTGCTTTTACATATAGACAAGGAAAAACTAACTGGAATTTTTTGAATCATTTTATAAAAAACATTTCATTTTGACTCCAATAAGCAATAATCTATGGAAGGAATACCAATACTGGGTTGTTATCCCTTTTCACATTGTACAGCTTGCAAATATGTTATGAAAATAAAACAATTTTCTTCTCCCAATACTTCTAATGTATTTGATATTCATTCCTTGAATACTTGTGTGTATAGGTTATTTATCTGGTTGAGTATAGTTTGTTCTGCTTTTTATGTAGGACAAACCCCTCAACAGTTTAAAGTATGGATTTTTGAGCATTTAAGTGATATTAGGAATAATAGGACATCCAATTGTTTGTATAAATATACTTTGAAACATTATACAGCATCTTTTAGATTTACTGCTATAGATCATATTTGCCTTAAGGGGGCTAATAAGTTTGGCTGGCATGATTTGATGAACAAAAAAGAGCATATTTGGATTGTTAGGTTAGGGAAGCTGTTCCCTCCCAGTTTAAATGATGCATTTTGATTGGGCTTGTTTGAGGGAAGGGAAGTGTTTTTAATATATTTTTATAAATACACACACACACACACACATATATATATATATATATATATATATATATATATATATATATATATTGCTTATTTACCTTATGGTTCTTTTTTTTGTGATACTGGCACTGATGAAGGCTTGTTCCGAAAACGGTTTGCCTTTTTGTGGGGATTGCTTGATGTAATTAATTAAATATCACATATTTCACATATATTCATGTAGTGGAGTGCTGACTGTTTTTTATGGCTTGACTTTTGGTGTGTTTTGTCCCTGTACCCATGTCATACTTGCGGAGGCTTTTGGTTGAGGTAGCAATCAGATTAGAACCCTGACTTTTATGTGACATGTGCATCCTTGCAGCATACTTTAAAATGTTTACTATGGTGTTCTATAACTTATGCATTCATAGGTAGAGATGATGATGGGCAGCAGGCACAGATGGTTGAGACCTGACAAAATATGAGTGTGCCCTCCTTTACACATTGTGGTAATGATGCTGAGATATGTGGAAATGGATCAAAGTCAGAGGACACTGACACTAGTGCCTGCCTCAGGCCTGAGTATGGAGCAACACTCAATGAAGGGTGTATTTATTGCTAAAGATAATTTAGCCTGTTTCTCTTCTAATTGAGTGCACACCACCTCCTCAGCAGAAGGAATGTCCTGTAGTTGAGAGACTCCATATGTACTGTTCTGCCTGAAACACTAAAATTTGAGGTGCCCACTGCTTCATCTGTAGGTATACCAAACATCAACCAGTTGCCTTTTGACCTGCATGCAAAACTAGGCTTTAAGCAGCAGATGTGCAGGAGTATGATCTAGAGGCAGTCCATTGCCCACAGTATTTAGTACATCTGGTGGCTTTCAAAGCATATGTGATGATGCTGCTACCCAGTTATGTCAGGACAAAGACAGTATATATTATGAACTGACTAGTCTGGTGAGAACTAGGGTGGCCACGGTGGTGCAGCAGTTAGAGTTGCTGCCTCACAGCAAGAGGTTCTCCAGTTTGATTCTCAGCTGGGGTGCCTTATGTGTGGAGTCTGCAAGTCCTCCCTGTGGTTGCTTGGATTTCTTCCGGGTGCTCCGGTTTCCTCCCACATCCCAAAGACATGCTGTAGGTGGATTGGACACTCTAAATTAGCCCTAGGTGTGAGTGTGTGTGCCTCCTGTGGAAGGTTGGGTATCGGGCTGATAACTCGACACTGTAAAACTCCACTGCCAATCATGAGCACACAGGTGATCCGCTGTGGCGAACCCTAACCGGGAAAAGCCGAAAGAATAAGTCTGGTGAGAACTACAGTGGTGTATATTGTCACAGTGAATGCCACCCTCTGTAGGATTGTCAGTGTCATCAGGGTTCACTTAAAGAGAACTCTGTAACACTTTTCATATGTTTCAACTGCAGCCAGAGCCATCCAACCTAAGATAAGGACATTTTATTGACTTACTGCACTTTTACTTGTTTTATACAGTGATCACTCTGTTTTTGAGCATTTTAAAATACTGATTTAAATTTGTGGAAAAACAGTAATTTCTCTCTTGGCCTTTTTAGTTCTGTTTACATTCAAATCAACTTGCAGAAGGGGGAATTAGCAAAGGACTTAGTTATTCGTTAGTAGTTTGCTGTTTGTGGTTTAATTTGCACTTGAGATCTGCTTTTGCTGTGATTTTATATTGAGAAATTCCAGGATCATCCATCATGTGATAGAAGGTGCCGTGTGTCTCTGAGTTAGCAATCAGCTAAAGGAGCTTAAAGTGTGGTTGTTTATTGACCAGTGGGCATAGGAGTCAGTTTTAAAGCTTTTTATCTCTGTTATAAATCAGATAAGTTTGTGAAGAGCTGACCATGTGGGGCAGAGGTGGTTAACAGTGTCCTGCATAGTAGCAAACACCTAGACATTAAAATTTCATGATAAAGTTAGGACTAAGTCTGAATCCTGTTAAACAATGTAGCATTGTGTGGAATTAAGCTTAGAACAGCTAGCATGCATATATAAATGCACCACCATATCCTAGCAATACATAACATCTTGCCCTTAACTCCAGAAGCTCATTTGTATATCAAATAGCACTACCATATCTTAACACTATATAACATCTTGCTTTTAACCCCAGAAACTACCATTGGCAACTCCTGTTAAATCCCTGTCCTTAATCTTAAATGACTCATCCTATTACAGGACTGGACAACATGGATATGCAATTTCCAAATGTTTCTCTGGCCAGCTTGGTAAATGTGGGCATCCTAAGGCAATGTAGTTA
Source organism: Protopterus annectens (assembly GCF_019279795.1). Lineage (NCBI taxonomy): Eukaryota > Metazoa > Chordata > Ceratodontiformes > Protopteridae > Protopterus > Protopterus annectens. The sequence goes on from NC_056725.1 coordinate 312,578,052, forward strand.
TTGTCTCATGCTCTCAGACAACCAATTATTCATTAACAAAAAGATCATGGCATGCGAGAGATGTAAATACAAAACTTCCTTAGAGGCAAAACTTTTTGCATGCAAATGAGATTGTCAGGAATACCCACACTACATTTCTCACACACCACTCACCACACACAGAGATTGTCTTATGCTGAGATGCTTAAAAGAAGCCTCCCCAAATCTCAAAGACCTACAAAGTCACCTAATGGCAACACTGCTCCTCAGCAATAACTAAAACACACACCAAAAGCAACAACAAACACCTCACATAAGTCTAAATACAATGGTCACCCAAGAGCAAAGTCCATAATGCAAATATATAATTTACCTAATACTCTTGTCATTGAGGACTCCATTAAGTGACACACAGATGCTCCACTCCCCAAGTTATACAAGGAGACCACTCCCTAAGTTATACAAGGAGAACATAATAGTTAGTTGCCTATCTGGAGCCAGGATCCACGGTATCATGCACGCATTCAAGTCACTGCACCACAGTTGCTAATATGTTTCTATCATAGTCCATGTGGGTATAAATGACCTGAGATGTATCTCACTGGAATATATGAAAAGAGACATAATGGATCTCGCATAACAGGTGTCACAGTTGGTACAAGCTTTGCATTGATCAGCATTCTACCTTCACCAAGGATGATGCCTTAGTATGAATATTGATAACTGGCTTATTTTGTGGTGTCACTCCAGGAGGATCCAGTATCAGTCAGCACTGGAGGACATGGTCAACAGACCACTTTGCTTTGCCAAGGATGGTCTGCTCCTGCTCACCATAGATTTTCAGATGTTGGATAAAAATTGTTCCTCTCCATTACAGCCTTTTTTGGCAATGTCAAAAAGATGAGACTATGAACATAGTGAAAAAGTCTCTAAGCAATGGTGTTACTGCTTAGTGGTGGATCCTAACCAAAAAGCTCCATGTCCTTCAAGTCCTCCTCACTCTGGAGAATGTAGACATCTGTGCTGTTACTGAGACTTGGTTTAAAGCCATAGAAAGTACTCTGGCAGTACAAGGCTTCATAACCTTCCACACATGTAAAACAACAACAGCACATACTGGGGCCAAAGGGGAAGGCGTCTTGATATTCATTAGCAACCAACATACCTCTAGGTTGGTTTAACAGGATGATACCATGGAGCTCATTCACATGCAAGTCAACCATAGATAAGGTCCCACACCATATTAAGGCTATCTAAAATGTCACCATCTATGGCCCTAGAATCTGCTGACTCTTACCTAAACCTTCTAGAGGTGATCACCATCCAACAAAGCACCCTGTTCATGGGTGATTTTAACTACCATTCTATAGACTGGGAAACTTACACTACCTCAAACTCACAGATACAACACTTCCTGGACTTTATTAACACAAGAACCCTGGAACACATGCATGATTCAACCAAAGTATTACACATACTGAATCTGGTACACACCAACATGGGAGAGTGTTGCACCTCCAATGTTACGTCCTTACTAGTGAGATTGCATAACAAAGATGTCTCCTTTAAAGTGGAAACCAACCATGATAACCCAGCTAAACCAGTAACAGGAACTATTCTAGGGCAAACTACATCCTATTAGGTGACAGTTTGTGAAAATTCAAGGCTGTGTCCCTATCATCGAGATCACAGCTACATATACAGAATTATTCACAAAGTCATCATATAGACATGTGAATGACTGCATACAGACTGCCATACCTACCAGAAGTAAGCCCAAAACAAACACTTAAAACAAACTCTACTAGTGGAATCTTCACCTAAATGGGGTATATAGTAAAAGAAGAAAGCTCATGGTAAAAATCAGGATGAGCAACTCTCTTAAAGGCAAGTGCTCTCTTGTACAACTAAACAACAAACTAAGACATCCAGTTAAGTTCAACAAGGCCAACTATGAGGTCAGCATGGGCAAAGGGAAATTAAAAGGTCTTCTTCACTTATGTCTGGAACCTTAGGTGATACACAGCAGTGTGCTAAACTGGTGATGAATGGTACTGCCTTCACCAATTAGGGTGGCATAGCAAATCTACTGGCTGATAAATTCAGCTCAAACTTCACCCAACCCCCATTCTTTCCAGCTCAATCAGGAAAAATCCCCTCCAACATTCTACCTCCCCCCAACTATTAGCAGGGACCACATACTGGCAATACTAATTAAAGCCAAGAACATCACCTCCCTGGGTCTTAATAACATTCCTGTTACAGTCCAAAACATGACCTATCAGGACCACTTGAGTCTTCAGCTACAGCCTTGAAACAAGCTACATTCCAAGGGAATGGAGAACGATAACCATCATTACACTCCACAAAGATGGAGTCAACTGACTCAGGGAACTACAGACTGAAGAGTCTAACAAGTCTAATATGCAAAGCCATGGAAAAAAATTATCATGGAAATGAAAAGCAAGGACATTGGCAACCTACAGACACTGGACCCATCCCAATTTGGCTTTGTAAAGGGAAGGTCATGACTACTTAACTTGATAAACTTTGTTGAGAAGGTCACCAAAGCAATGGATGAAGATAAAACAGTGCACACTGGGTATCTTGACTTAGTCAAGGAATTTGATACAATATCCCACTTAGGCATTGTTGACGAGCTTTCTAAGGATGGCTCCCAGAGAGGATCCAAGAAGTCAGAACTGATAAGACCACCTCCACCAACAGACTGGTCACCAGAAGAGTTCCCCAAAGCTCTATGCTGGGCCCACTCTCGTTTGGCATTTATTTCTCAGACGTCAAGGCTAATGTTCAAGGCTTCAGGATCACCAAGTTTGCAGATGACTGCAAACTGGGAGCTATTACAGATTCCCTCCAAGACAACAACATCTTGCAAGACAGTTTAACACATGAAAATGACAAAGCCATGGCCTAAAATTCAATGCCAAAAAAGCATTATATTGCCCTTTCAGAAACTGTCAACACAAGATAATCACTCCATTGATAAAACACACCTAAGATTTGACCCGGTACTAAGGGATCTGGAAACATATGTAGACAGCAATCTGATCTTTTAGCAACATGTAGCTAAGATAGTAACAACAACTTTCTATATCACCCAATGTATAGGTAAGGTATGGCAGCTAGCTCTAAGGAAGTTGTTGTGCGATTCTACTCGTCCTTAGTCACACCTATCATTGTATACAATTCCCCTATTGGTATGTATCTTAACAGACACTTGTAGCAGCTGCAATGCCACAAAGACATCTCACCAAGAGAATTCAGGGCATGAATCCATGTCTTACACTGATCCCCTAAAAGCTCTGTCTCTGTATTCAGTCTCCACAGGCTGCTGTGGTCTTTGTGTGGCTTACAGGATTTCTTCAGCCTCAGCCCTAATGGATCTGTTGCACATGAATAAAACAAATGCACCACAGACATGAGAGCCATCTTGTGACACAAACAAAAAGTGGAAAGAAAGATATGTGTCACAAAGGATCCCCACACTATGGAACAAGCTCCCCATCCATGTAACACAGAATTCATTCCTGATCCTATTCAAATGAAGCCTTGACAATTGGAAGGAAAAGTGTAAATTTACCCCTGATCTGGACCTCAAGCTGCTTTTGGACACAGGCCATCAATAAAAAGAGTATTTTCCTAACTAATACGCCCTAGAAATCCTTAATTACCTCCTTACTAGCATGCCTCCTCCTATATAGATGCCCATGATACGTGGAACCCAAGTGGTTTGGTGTATGCAGGTAGGCTTGTAAAAGCCCTAGTCAATGTTAGCCTAGTAACAACCTATGAACATATGAGCCTATATCTATCCAGATTAGCAGTACTGCCCATGGCAATAGAAAGGTAAATGCACAGGGTAGTCATGTACATCACACATAGACTGTGCCCAGAGTTGTCTGGCATACTGCCACCTTTGTCAAGGGCTACAGTAACTATTGGCCTCTAGGAATAGAACCCCTTACCATTGAATATCATCCTAATCGAGGTCCAGGTCACAAAGTGTCATACTCTCTCTGCTACAGGAGGTCAGAAATGTTGGACACCCTCTCTAATAAAGGTACACTATGCTAGATTTGAGAAGCACAGTGCTATTCTTACCTTGTGAGTCCTTGAAATGTGATTCTTTTCGGTGGTGAGGTATAACCTGAAGATGGGCAATATGTGTCTCTAGCCACAACACAGGATAAAATGATCAGTGACCTAATCAAGCCTTTGACTGATCCCATGGCCAACATCCTACCCCACTGACATGTGTCCTTCATCCATTTCCTGATGGTAGTTCTGTGTTACTTTAGCTTTGTACATGTGCTGATCTTTGCCTGGACCTTAATACTCATTTTCCCCACCAAGTCTGTGTTGTCATTCTTATGTATGTGTCCAGTACCCTGTGCAAATGATGACAATTGTGAACCAAGTTTAACACTGAGTAAATGTTTGATACTCAGCAAAACCATACTAAACACTTAGTGGACTAGCCTGATGGATACTGGATACTCCACAAAATTGAATGACATGATTATAATAAGATAATCTTGTCACAGCCCTTGCCGTGGAATTTAAAAAAAAAGCTGAGTCAGTGAAAGACAACAGCAAGAATCCTGATGTACACACTTCAGTAGTCAATGTGATAGTAGACAGACGAGAATCACCTTGGTAAGATACTGTGATTCAGTCAGGTGTTAATCTAGGCTGTGTTCCACATATTATAACAGAATGAACTGAGAATTTCATTCCAGATGGAAGTTAAATAATGGCATGATGATTCAAATCCCTCAAAATTTCACATGCAAGACACAAACTTATGCTTCAAAAGGAATCAAAAACTAACATGCACTCCAGAAGGAAGGAGATGTACAGCTTAATATTTTCATCATAATAATATTTTTCCTTCCTTAATTTCATGCCAAATCATAGCATAACTGCAGTGTAAAACAATTAAGCCAAAATGGCATCATGAAAAATTGAAATTACAAAGGACAACATGAGGAAGTTATTTACCACTGCAGACAATCCTCCATTAGTGTTCACAGAAATAAGAATAAACCTTAAAGTTTGTGGCAATAAGACTCTACTGGGACCATAGATGTTTAATGTGAACCACATGCTCCACCATGTTATAGGTCAGGAAGCAGATCTGTAGGAACAAAACTGGATGCGTTCATATTTTCTCAATCATTAATGAGTTACTTTGGAAGTTGCGGCTAAAAGGTGATGAAGAACAAGTTATTTAATGACAAAATACCCATTAGCAGGACATTAGTGCTCTATGCAGCTAATCTGCAGAAAAATTAAAGTGTTTACAACTGGTAATTTTAATACTTATTTAAAATTTTAAAGCGATTTCATTAATCATTGTTTAAGTTGTTGATTATTATGTTTAATTTGGCCATGTTTTATGAAATATGTTGATTGGATGGAGTGTTTATTTATGACTGCAGAGTAATTGTTGGCATGATTCTAATAAAATCTATGGTGAAGACAAAAGTGCTTAGTCCTGTTAACAATTTTTAAACTTTTTTAATTAAGATGTGTACATTTTTATAGTTTTTCATATACATCTCAATTTTGTATTGAAGTCTTGTTGGCCTGAAGCTGCACTGTAAGGAATATTTTAGTTTATCAGTCTGTGGAGTGCTTTGTATTTTGTGTTTCTTGGACTCTGGTGTGTAGAAATGGACTGATGTTCATTCTCAAGAATATCATATAATGTTAACATTTATTATACATATTCAAATGTCATCTGTTTAGTTCTAGCGTGGGGCTTGCATTGTTTGTTTAGATTTGAGTTTGTAGTTCTAGGGTGTCCTTGTAGATGTGTATACATTACTAACTTACTTTTTTATTATTGTTTCATTTACTATCTGTTGTAGGCTTTGCAGACAAATTAGTGCTTTTCTATATTTCCTCTGCCCCCCAGTGGATGGTTAGAGATAAATTTAGAGTAGCTGGTGCTTTCTCTCTTTTGGCCAATTTATTAGGTCAAGCTGATTGATTTTACAGGTAAAATATGTACTATGTGTTGGCGATGTGGATACTCTACATACATACTTCTCAACTGTCCAGAGTTTTGCCTATTATGTTTGTTCTGTTCCTCATAAAATTTGATGTTTTTTTTTATTTTTTGTGGCAAATCAGTTAAGATTGAGTTCATTGAATAATGACAAGCATTCGAGTTTCAGACTTCATATCATTCAGAAAATGCATGGTAACACAAGACCTTTTATTCTAGTCACTTTCTAAGTTTATAAGAGGAATATTTAAATTTTTTTTCCCTATTATGGGGGCTTTATCTTCTCATTATGTTTGACTCTGTAAAGATTTTTTGTGTCAAGTGGTTGAGAGCTATGGCTACATATAATTCATTGATAGTGCAGTTATAGGGTGAATTTAATAAAGCCTACATTTTTTTCAATGTAGGCATTGCGCCGTGCTGCTAGCATGGCCACTAACATTTTTAGATTCAGTAAGTGCTGCTGAGTAGCATGCACTAGTGTGCAAACACGGAAACTTCCGTGGCATGCAAATCACATCATAAGCAGGTGAATCTCATGCAAATGAGACAGGTAGAGGAATCCAGCAACAGATAGGCAGCCCTGCAGACCCTGTGTCAGTGTCCATAGTGTACACAGAAAAATTCTGTGTACAGGACTGTAGACAGGCTTAAAGGGCTGTAAAAATTTAGGTAGATAGACAAAAATGACATAGCATACACAGATATGAGTGAAACTATCATCTCTATGTTCCAAAAGCTACAGTAAACATCTTAAATAATTTTTTTTAATAATCTTGGCATGTTTGCATGGCACGCTGCAGTGTGCAAACATGCCTTATTTAAAAAAAAAAAACTTGGAAAAATCAAATATTAATATCATGAGACAGAAATGTTTTACAGTACCCTGCCTGCAGTATTTGCAATGGTGTATTGCTCCTGTTGCTTATATGTTAGGGCTTGGAGGCATGTAGTATCCAGGTTGTGAGCACGGAGCCCTATGCAAATGAGTTGGAGTTATTGAATCACATAATGAGGTAATCGTATCTGCAGATTCCCTCCTTGTAGGCAGTGAACCATGTTGGTGTCCACAGAGGAGGTAGCTGACATCAGGATAGGGTGTGTCCACTAACTTCTGAGTTGATTGGAGCATAGCTGCTCCTGTTTGCATGACATTCTGAGTGTCCATGTTTGGGGAATGTATGCACTGACTGCTTAGCATTGTTTACCTATTGGGCATGCATTTGCATGGTGCACCACAGTCCTCAGTGTATCTAAAAGGCCAATGATGCATCAATTAGTGTTGATCCTTGCTTAACTTACACTAGGGTCATTAAATGATGTCAATGATATACTAGGTAGGTGCAATGAATCATAGGTAGCCAATCACGCAGGCAGCACCTAGAGCAGAGCACTATAAAGTATGCATACAGCCTACAATCTGATTTTCCCCCATACTCTGCATCATTGGAGTAAAGACCTGGGAATTTTAACTGAGAGAATACTAGGGTCAGTGATGATGCTGCTGACAATAGGCCTAGACTGAGAAGGAGAAGAGTGTTCAGGCTCAAGGTAACCTTCTAGGAGCTACATGAGATGGAGATTGCAGAGTGCTACATGGTGGACAGGGGCATACTACAAGAACTCAGTGAGCTCTACTGCCCTCAAATCAGGCCCAGAGCCAACAGAGGGGAACCCATCCCACTGGAAACAAAGGTATGTGTAGCCCTTAGGATAATAGCCACAGGTACCTTCCAAAGACCAACTGGGGGCATGATGGGGGACTCACAGGCATTAGCATCCAGGGCACTCTCCCAATTCCTGGATGCCATAACACTGCATGCCAGTGAGCATATATATCTTCCCCTCACAAATGAGGCAAGGGCCAGCAATATGCAACACATCTACTATGTAGCACACTACCCTGAGGTACTGGGCGCTATAGATTGCACTCATGTACACATCAAGACATCACCAGGTGAGGAGGGTATTATCTACATCAACTGCAAGGGGTACCACTCCATCAACTGCCAGGTTGTGTGCAATGTCCAGGGCATTATCATGAATGTGTGTGCTGGCAGCCCTGGCAACTGTCACAACTCCGATATCTGACACACTTCACAGCTGTACAAGATGTTTGCTAAGGGGCACATCCCACATGGCCATTTAGTGGAGGATGCTGGCTATACACTGGAACTGTGGATGATGGCTCCCATCGGAAATGCACACACACCGACAGAAGAACTCCATAATAAGGCACACGCACAAACTAGGAACATCATAGATCATGTGTTTGGGTTGCTGAAGTCATGGTTCTGATGCTTCAATACATCTGGTGGAGCCCTGCAGCACTCTCCAGCCACATGTGCACATATGTTCACAGTATGTACCATGTTACACATTATGATCCAGCTGAAGCAGCTGCAGTAGGATCAGTTTAGGGAAGGGATACACAGCCCCACACCAGTGCCTAGAACACCACAACTACACTTGCAGGAGGACTTGGAGGAGGAGCCCCCTGATGGTGTCCCCTGTAGGCAGACATAGGAGTGCCCAGTGTGCCCTGGCATTGGCTAAGAGACAATGCATAGCACATTCACTAACAACCTTGGTCCCTAGGGACTGGCACCTTACTTCTACTTACATACATATATTAAAATAGCTGATGTCAGGCAACCCACACAACCTGTAGCTATCCATGTATTGGCTGTGTACCACTTGCATCACACAGGGTCAGCCCTGAATTACAGTTCTGTCAAGTGCTGCATTCTCAAGGTAAGTCTCTAACCTACACACTAATTGTAAGGATTACTATAATAAGGTATCATATGTATGGATCTGTTGCTGTTATGCAAGGAAATATAGTGGGCTATTTGGTCAGATTTATCATCCACACAGGACAACTGATACCCTGTCCAATAGTATGTGTTCCTTAATATTCAGTAGGCACGTGGAATATTCACAACATTAGGCAAGGGAATTGTTAAACAATTAGCACCAAGATACTGTCTACCCAAGCTGACCATGTGGTGTTGTTCCCCCACCCCATATACAACAGTGTACCCAGATGACCGCTTTAACAGAAAATCAGCTATGGTATATCAGTGGACTTAGCAATCTCAGGGCTGTAATGTAGATAGCACTCACGCATTGTATGTTTCTCTTTACACAGGATAACAATGTACATATGTATGCTGTTGACTGTGTGATGAATGACCCCTCTCTGTCTAGTGACCTGTGTGGCTCAATGGAGTAGGGAAGCTAGCATGGGTGATGGTGTTGATGGTTGTAATTTGGAATTGCTCACATCTTTTACATGTGAGGTAATAGTATGTAGGTGTTTTCACAGAATGCCACACCTCCCAACCTCATAATGCAAGAAATCTGGGCTAAGCTAGAAAGACTGGGGGGGACAAAGGCCCAAATATAGGGACAGATTTTAAATATTGGTCACATAAACCTAGACCATTGCTCGTATTAAAGGTGTTGCAGTAGTACATATTTTCTGATGGATATAATATCTGAAACACAATTGTTTTATTGTAGTTAGTAGAATGTATTGATGTCAGCATTCAATAAAGTACCAGAAGACTACAAATGTGTGAAGAACAGACCAAGCATATGAGGCAAAATCAAAACTCTGGACATTCTGTGAAAATCAGGACAGTTGAGAGGTATGCAGCCTCTCAGTCTGTTGGTGGTGTAACATTACCAAACTCACTCACATATTTAGTACAGCAGACAGCTGGTGAATACTGTGAACATTTTGAGTGAAGTGCAGTACTGCAGAAACAGAGATGGATGTCAGTGCCTGTAACATACAAAATCCCGGTTTGGAATACAGGTAGGTGTGGTCTGGAGTCACATTATTAGAACTGACAGTCCCACTGGGCATGTCTGTACACTTAGTAAAACTGAGCGCAATTCTGTTGGCCCTTCATTGAAATGGCCTGTTATGTATCGATGTCTGTACATGCAGACATAAACGTATACATATCCGTCTGTCAGTATCTCTCTCTCACACATATAGTATATCTATCGCTATGTAGTTTCACATAGATATATACTGATATATATAGCTATATATATTAAAATGATGTATAAAGTCCTCCCATATATCTACATAACACAGATACATATCATGCACACACACAGCAACATTTATATATACATCCCTATTATATACAGAAATATGTGTGTGGATGTCTGTATTGTAAAACATACCCTAATAGTGGTGAGTAACCTACACTATCACACAACCATAATGTTGTCCAAAGGATCCAAACTAAGAGCGCAAAAGTACATAATTCACTTACTGGATGTCAACACATAGACAGACACAGATGAGCAGGTGGTGTAATGCATAATGGTGTCAACACCCGTATGGGCAGGGCGCATTGTGCTCTGCCCACACTGTCACCTATCTAACTACAAGCCGCCACATATGCCCATACTGGTAACTGTACACACATAGCTAGGATAACAACAGTTATCTCACTGCTGGGATACTAGATGCAGATAACAGTATGAATCAATATCACTCTGCAGGCCACAGATGCTGTTCAACACACACCTAGTTTGTGTAATGCACAAGCACTTTACCTGCAATCACCTATGCAACAAACTTAACCTGCTGCACATGTGATAAGTACTGTTGATTATAGTATATAAGCCTTGATAGCTAGGGGTTCTAATCTCATTGCAGCCCACTTGGTGTGTGTGTGTGTGTGTGTGTGTGTGTGTGTGTGTGTGTGTGCATGTGTCTGCATGTTTGTGTGTGTGTGTGTGTGTGTGTGTGTGTGTGTGTGTGTGTGTGTGTGTGTGCGTGTGTATATATACCCCTTCATAACAATGGATATGCCCTCATGGGCTATCCACCTGCAATGGATATGCACTTTTTGGCCTTTTTAACTAGCTGCTGTCTTCCAAACTGCCCTCTTCTATAAGGTCTGATGATGTCAGCCACATTAAAACTACCAGCTGACAGTGTAGTATCAGACATAAGCTGTTGCACATGCAATAAGTGCTATTATCTATAGTGTACAAGCCTAGATAAGTAGAGGGTCTAATCTCATTCTGCCCAACATGGTTCATGTGTATATCCATATGCCATACATATGATAACCTTTGCAACATTGACATAGTTAGGGTTTTGCATCATTTTATTTGTAGTGGGTGATGTGGCCCCCCTAAAATGACTGACCACAAAAAGGCTTGCTGATATCAACAAGCATTATATGTTCTAAACTGATAGCACTAGCAGACATGAGTTGTGTTACATGCATTGGGTACTGTGATCTGTAATGTGTACCAGTACATAGGTAAATTGTTCTAATCTACATACAGCCACCTTGCAGTGTGTGTGTGCCTTGGCATGTCCTATATGCAGTGAATGGAAGTGGTGCTAGCCTGAATGTGGCCATGTTTGTGTGTGTGAGGCTGTTACAGCAGTATATATCATGTTATGGAGCCTCAGGACATGTGAACTTAACTAGCATAATGGCCATACAGCCCTAACAATCAGAGACATCTGTATACCCCTTGGTAGAGGACCAGCACATATTGCCCCAGTCCAAGAGGGACTCAGGCAGATGCTGTGTGTTGAGATGACAGTCACCCAGACAATCAAGCAGATGGCATATGCTGAGGTGCCCTAAGGTGCTCTGTGTACCATTAGGCAGGGTTTCAAGGGTGGGTTTATGTCTGCTAGACAAATGTCTCCCACAAGCATGTAGTACTAATGTCACATAGTAGATTAATGTGCTTACAGTGAGTCTTCTGTCTATTATGCTCCCTACAGATTAGAAGCATGTGCAGTCCAGCAAGGTCACTCCTTGCCCTATAGTAGATCTTATCACAAATTATGAATGCATGAGTACGCTGACTGCCGCCATTGTCCATGGTTGACTGTCATACAGATGCGAACCTGTGGAGACATGCACTAATAATGCTGTACCTTGATGATATCATATTTCTGCTGTGCTGCCATGTTGTGCCACTTCACTGCCATTGTGTAACCATAGGTTATCCCTTAGACTCCTGGAACAGAAACATACACAGGTCCATGACATACCTGTCAATCTGCAATAAATACCACCAATACAACATCGTACAACATAAGGTCCACAAAAGTATGTTGCATACTCATGACATATGTTAGCATACTGTGCATGTTGGTGACCACTGTAAGTGGGATGGCAAAATAATACTGCATTACACAAGTACATGTCAAGTAATATAGTCACTCTGTGCATCAGACACATAGCTTCATTCCCCCTGCATCGATGGGAAGGCTGACAGGGACATGGCACAAGGTATCATCACTTGCACAGGGTGATGAGTAGGGGTGCTGGAGGCCTAGGCTGGTCTAAACCATTGACAGCATGTGTGTGAGTCTGAAAGAGGAGTGGGTTAGATGGACCATGGAGAGGGGCTGTGTCTGCCTGTAGGTGACCTGCATGCTTTAGTGATGTGTGAGTGTGTACATATACACAGTCAATCTCAGTGCTAGCCCTACACATGTGTTTGATAGACAACTTTGTAACATACATGGTAGATTTGACAGTTCACCATCTACGGTCCTGAACACAGGAACTGGCTCAGCCAGGAATTGCACTGGCACCACCATGCCCAAGGTCAGACACTGTGCTAGTACCTGACGGTGATTGCTGTCTGCTGGAATCCCCATGTGACCACCCAGGACCATGTGCCCATGGCTTGCTACATCATGGTGTGGACAGCACACTCCCCTCTGTAGCCTGGACATACTGCCACTATAGGAGTGTATCTGTGCATGGCCGCGTGGACTCTCAGCAGATGGTGTTGCTGACCTATATCCATGGGTCCTATGCCCAACTGCAACAACACAATCCAGCAAAGACAATGTGCAGTCCAGGACAGATACTGTCTCAGGCCACCATCTGTCTACTGCATCAGTGAGCTGATCTAGGGTGTCCCCAATGTGGAGAAGGCAGTCACAGATGTCAGACTGTGCTGCATCCATAACCCTAAGCATATGTCTGGTGTTCTGCTCGGAACATGCCTATGCCTCCATGTTGACCTCAAAACATGTGCAGTGTGACCAGTGATGTACCATCTGCAACAGGTGGTGGGATGGACAGCAGTCCTCCAATGACAACCCCTGTCAATCTGCCTGTGTGGGACCTCACCAGCTCTCTGGCTATGGCCAATGTCTACTCTCACTGAAGCTATAGTTGCCACACTGGCCTGTTCAATATCTCCACCCTCTGCCTGTCCAATATTTGAGGGCTGTGGGGACTGGGTATGTGTGGGCATACTGACTGTGTGCAGTGAGAATGGCTGTAGAAGAAGGATGTCAACCTCTGGAACAGATTCAGCCCCCGACAATCCCACCTGTGCCTCAATGTGGCCACCATCATTATCATAGTCCGAGCAGACATTGACATCAGGTTGTGTGGGGGACAGACCTCAACCCCCCCCAGTCACCTGTGGAAACCAAGACTAATTCAGTACATTACTACCTGTACTATTATGTATGGAAAATCCACAAATAGTCATAATAATGAGAATCCACAACTGCATTACCAGTCTGACATTTTCTCATCTCCGCTTTCATGCACAACAGACTTCCTCACAACAAAATACACATTTAACTCAAAGTCTTTATAACAAGCATGTCAGGTAAACCACATGACACTTGACCATGACACTATACCTGATAAAACAACACATAAAACCCAGTACATCTATCTTAACAAATATATACAAATACAAGTTTCAATGCCTAAGGCATGCATCATTGACCTTTCATTTTTTTTACAAGGCATGTCACATAAATTGCCTCATGTACACCAGGAAGCTTATTCACTCTGATCTATAACTGCAAAAGTGTTTCTGCTGATTCATCTAGACTTCTGTGATTACCCACTCTAGGAAACTTAGGTAACCATTCCAGACTGGAACATACAAACGTTCTACTCTGGTTACACACAACATTAAGTGCACATTGGAAACTATCCTGGCCCTTAACATTAATAGCATATATATATGTTCCATAAAAAAACAGTGTCGAGCTTACCAGGAGCAGGACCATGGCCTTGGACAACTCCTGATGGATATGTAAAAAGGTGAGGGTGAGGTAAATTCAGTACCACCTTATGTTGCAGCACAACAAGGTAATACCTGCATATATCTCACATGTACAGTAGCTACTGTGTTACATGATGTAGGGGGAGATTTATGTTTACTTCATGTACAAGTGAGCTTAACTCCCCCCCACAGCACATAGCCCTGACACCCACGTAAAGGTATGTACAGCCAGACAGAATGACTCCTACAGTATTACAATGGCGATTACAGTAAGCTTACCTGCACAATCCTCTGCTGTGGGCACTGTGACAGCTACCTCCACGATGGTGTGATGGATGACTGGGAGCTGTCATGTGTCCCTAAATTTCCGAGGAATTCCTCAGTGGCTATGATTAGTTGCTCCATTGCAGGCCTTCCACAGGTGATAGCATGATCCATGGCTACATCAGCTGCCCTTCATCATGCAGCATTCACCATGTCTGTAGCATGGTGTTGAACCTGCTCATATGTTCTGTCCTTTTGGCCACTGTCATTTACATCTCGGACAAGGTCTGCCCACAATGCAGCCCGCTGTTCCCTGTTATGCCTCCCCCTGGATAGGAGGATGTGATGATGCTGCCATAGTCCTTGAAGTATTAGTTCATTCTCCACATCTGAGAAGGGGGCATGGCATCTATGATAAATTAGTCCTGAAAGACACCAAAAGGGAAAAACATTACAGGAAAAAAATACAAGGATATCCACTATGTACAGATACAGCAAGAACCAAATGGCTGGCACTATCTATCGATTGCTTGCTCACACATGTCATACCCCACAGTGTGACAACATACTACATGTGTGGATACAAGCAAGATGGTATCATTACTGAAGTAGTTCCCTGTGTGCCATGAGAGATTCTGCTATATGATCACACAAGCAACATTCTGGTCTACTGTGGTATGTCCACTAAGGCCAGCCACCCATTAATATGTCATAAGACAAGTGCCTGACAAAGAGCAGATTGTGCTATTATGACCACTATATAGGGACAGCCCAACAACATCAGTGTACCACAATGACAAAAGACAATGCAACCCTGATGTATTGTACATTCCCTGTATGTGTAAGACAGCGGGATATCAATGACATGTCATTGCCACAGGTCTAATACAGGCTTACTGCTGTAATCCCTATTCCGCATACCTCTATCCTCCCATCTACATCTCGTTATACACAAAAAACAGTGAGTCTATATTATATTCTCGAAAGCCGACAATGTCAAATTTGACATTGTCGACACAAGAATAGTGAAAACACACTACATCGAATGTTTAAATGGAAAATCTCAGTAGGGGGAGATTTCCACTAACTTCAATGTAGTGTGTTCTCAGATTTGGTATATTTAAGTAGGGGGGGTGTAGGGGTGCAGGGGCACTTGCCCCCCTGCCTACACACTATTTATTTATTTTTTTAATTTAGTTTTTTTTTTTCCGCTAGTTTAAGACTTCGATTACTAAAGTTCGATCTTTAGTGATTCAAAGTTTTAAACCTTCCAGGTTATAATACAGACCCAAAAATAGTTACATACCTGGTGGAGTGCAGTACTCCTCTGTTGAAATGTGCTGCTAGTAATATTTCGCAAAGGTGTGCTCTGTGTGAGGAACGTCTCATACAGAATGTTTCCCCATAGCCAGCTGCTTGCATTTTAACATGCTTGTCATTACCAGGTAATTGCCTCTAAACCAATTTGTTACTCTGATATGCTAATGCAGCCTAAACATCTGAAATGTACTATAATTAGCCAATGACATGGAACCACTGTGCAATAAATAAGGCCTTTGTGTAGAACAGGGCCCCTTTCTTAGCTGTTGAGATGGACATTACTGGTGCGAGGAGACTACATCATTGCAGAAGGTAGGTCTGTAGCAGAAACCTTTACATAGAGCAGTGTGTACCACAGGCTGCAACTGTTGCTGCAGGTAATAGACATAGGCAGAGAGTGTAAACACTTTGGAGGACAACAAGCTGTAAGTGTATCTGTGTCAGCTGTGTCAGCCTTGTTTTAGAGGCAGAGCCAGGGTGAGGGTACCCTTTACACTCCAATTATAGCATGTGTTTAAGGGTGGCGAAAGCCCTACACACTCTGGCTAGGCTTATAAATGCCCTAGGGCAGATAGCCTAGTATGAACCTATGAACCTATATGTTAGGCAACTGTGTCAATAACAGAGTACTAGGTGACATATGGTAATGCTATACGGACATGTGAAGTGTGTCCCTACTGCAGGCCAATGACTTCCAGCACTGAAAAGCAGTTATTTAATTTACAGATCTTTGTGTGGATAATGAGTGCATGAGTCATTCTTTAATTGCTGTCTTCACAATAATGTAATTCATATGCAATACAACACTAGATTTGACCCAGGACTGGCAAAATATACTGTATGCAAGGCATTTAACAGACTGAGCTACTGACTCACTGCTACAACAGGTATATTTTCAAGATATATGTGTACACATACAGGCTGTGACAAACATTTTCTACATCCATCAGTATGTGCATGGCTTTATATGGATGTTTTTCTATACCAGTGTCCCAGATGAATATGTATTTTGTCATGAATGCCTTAGCAGGTGACTTTGAACATATTGCTGATAAAAAGGCACATTTACCTGCTATCACAGGCCTCAGTTACACCAATTATCATGTCTTTGCCTGCCTAGTGGTGTACTGTTAGAAAAATATGTAATAGTAATATGTATGCTTAGTGCATTCGAGGTTTAAAAGGGTTAATACATGTATTCTGTTCACACTGCATGAATCTGCACAGCTATTAGAAACTTAACAAGAAGCATTTCATTTCTGCTAATGTCATGAAATTTAACAAAGAGATATTCATTTCTGCTTATGCTATGAGAAAGTGTGCAGCTGTTAGAAGCTTTGATAAAGGAAATAATAGACGCTTGAAAGTATAAACCATAGACAGCACTACTTGCACCAAAGTTAGAAATGTACCTTGAATCTAGACAAAATGTAACAGAAAGGCTCATCCAGACTCTGCTACACTTTGCTGTGAAGGAAAGGTTAGTTTGCTGTTATATTTTGTATTTCTGTATTGCCTTTCTATATTTTGAATACTGTAGTTTGTTTTCTTTACCTTGTGTTTTGCTTGCATTCTGTTTAACAGCATATTAAAACTTCAAAAGAGACCACAGCTCTCTCTGTTCTGAGTCAGGCAGAATTTTCCTCCTCCCACCCATTTAAGTTGTCTTGTTAAATACCACTGTCTTTCTAGTTGCCGCCTCTTATGTTAATCTGACCATATATCTCATTTCTCTCTACTTTCACTGGCTTATGTGAGTAATCACAAAACCATCACTTTTGAAATCCCACCCCTTCAATTATTTAAATTTATTGGCCATCCTACAGTATTTCATAGTACCAAAATACAAAAGTAACCACCCTTTCAGTCCATCTTGCTGTTTTAAAATAGTAACTCTCCACTAAACCTTAACTTTTAAACAGGTAAAACTCAAGTTACCTACTTTCATATCTAACTTCTCAAGAGCATACTGCAGAGTGCATTCTTCTCAATCTTACCTTTAAGCATCCCTGTTACTAGCACTTTCTCTAATACCTAAAAAGATCATCTCTACTTGACTCCAAGTAGACTTTTCTCTATCTGTTAAACCTAGCACTTGCTCCTACAGTACTTATTACCTTGATACGGCACTCTTATAGATAGCACCCCAAAAGGCAAACCCCCATTTCGTCACCACGCCCCGGAATCTCTTTAAAGTTTTTGTCTAGTCCTTCTAGCATGTCGAGGGATCAGTTGCTAGTGTCCTCTCCTGCTCAGCTGGTGAACCTGGGAATATTGAGGCAATGTTACAATTGCCTCATGTACACAGACAACCTTCTCCTCCTCCCACAAAACACAAATACATGCGAGAGATGCAACTATACGGCCAAACTGGAGGCTGAGCTCTCTCAACATAGGACTGGCAAGACCAGTCAGGAGGAGAAGGTTACCACACACACTATAGACCCAGTCTCACATAGTACCATCAAAACCTCAAATCATACACATAAACACACAAAGACATACGGGCGGCTCTGATCAAAATCTACCAAAACAGCAGAGGCCACCAAAGCAGACACCCAAACAACCACCACCTCAGAACACAACACCTGCAACACATAGACCTCACAGTCAGAGTGTCAAACAGTCACAGCCCTTAAGGCCAAACACAATGCCAGACACACTAGTCATTGGTGACTCCATAGTCAGACACACTGACGTCCCGCCACCAGACTGAGTAAGGAGAAGGTCACAGTAAGCTGCCTGTCGGGCGCTAGAATCCCATAACGCAAGCACTCAGGTCTCTCAACAGCAGGTACAAATATGACTCAGTCATTGTCCACGCTGGTGTAAACGACCTGAGACATACCTCCTTGGACTACATGAAAAGAGACATTGAGGAGCTCTCTGATTATGTAGCCCAGGCAGGTATGACCCTGACCTTGAGCAGTATCCTACCTTCACCAAGAATGATGCCACAATACAGAGATAAGATGATCAGCTTTAACAATTGGCTTAAACTCTGGTGTCATTCAAAGGGGATCCAATGTCTGTCTGCCTGGGATGACATGCTGGACAAGCCACGCTTCGAAGGGGCGGCTTGCACCTGTCACCCTGGGATTCGGATATTGGCAAAGGCTCTTGCCACCCCATAGTGCCTTTTTAGGCAAGGCACAAATTCTAAATCTACCACCCTAGAACACAAAAAGGAAAAAACTAAGGGTAATGCTGCTCAATGCCAGAAGTCTAAATCTCAAAATGCGAGGCCCTTCTCAGTATGGAGAACATCGATGTCTGTGCAGTGACAGAAACCTGGTTCAAGGCTCCTGAGAGCACCCCAGCACTATCAGGTATACCTCTTATCATGCGTTCCGGCCCCAAAATCCGGACAATACCAAGAAAGGAGGGGGTATCCATATTCATCAAAGACACCCACCTCAAGACTGGTGGCAATGCATCGGAGACCATCCAGGTGCAATTAACCATAGGCAAGACTGCTCTGCAAATTGTAGCATGTTACAGGCCACCCTCACAAACTCAGGAACCTCACATGGCCTTCCTGAAAACACTAGAGGGGATAAATGTATCACCAAACACCATCATACTAGGTGACTTCAATTACCCTAATATAGACTGGGAACACTACTCAAGCCCAAACACCCTAGCCCAAAAGTTCCTGGAATTCATAAACTCAAATGCCATGGAACAACTAGTCACCATCCCCACAAGAGGAGAAAACATACTTGATCTCATCATCACGAACATGGGAGCACAATGTTCAACACCGAAGTATACCTCACTGGTGAGATCAGATCACAAACTAGTCTCGCTGGAGGTCCTCATCCCACCCCCACCTGAAACAAAAAGACCACAGTAAAGAACTTCGAAGCCGACTTCACACTTCTAAAGACTAGTGTGGTCTCCTTTAAGGCCCCGAGCCGACGGAAAACAGTACTCAAGCCGCTGAATCACTTACAAATGCCTTCTACCAGCACCTGCAGGACTGCATGGATAAGGCAATCCCAAGCAAAACAAAGACTCTTTGTACCAAAGGCAAGCGTCCACTCTGGTGGACCCCAGCCATAAACAAACTCTACAACAAAAGGAGGAAGCTACTACAAGATAGAGCAAAATCCTTAAAAGGTAAGACATCCTTGATCACTATAAGTAGAAAACTAAGAGCTCTCATAAAATCATCCAAAGCAAATATTGAGAGAAAAATAGCTAAAGACTCAAAAGACAATCATAAGGCCTTCTAGCTATAGAAACCTGGGAGGAAACTCCCAGATATGCTCAGAACTAGTTCAAAATGATGTGAAGATTACTGATCCTACAGACATTGCCAACATACTGGCTGACAGGTTCAGTGGAAACTTCTCCCCTCCCCAAAAGGAGAGATATCTATAGCGATTGCAGCCCCCAAACATCTCCAACGCCCAAGTGAGAACTGCTCTCCAAAGCAAAAACACAGCATCCATGGGACCTGATGGTGTCCCCGGCTGTGTGCTCCACGAACTCAATGAGGAATTAAACCCACAGCTAGGACAGCTGTTTAATCATAGTCTTACCTCTGGATATGTACCCAGACTGCAACTGTGGTCCCACTTCACAAAGCGGTGCCTCCACCGACCCTGGAAATTACCGCCCATTAGCTTGACAAGCCTTATCTGCAAAGCCATGGAGAGGATCATAATGGACCTCATAAATAAAGACATAGGGAATTTGCAGACTTTGGATCCATCCCAGTTTGGCTTTGTCAAAGGCAGATCATGCCTTCTAAACTTGGTTGACTTTTGAAACAGTCACCAAAGCCATTGATGAGGGAAAGGCAGTCCATACAGCCTACCTCGATCTGGCGAGCCTTTGATACAATACCCACTCGGGTATCATTGAAAAACTCATCAGCTTAAATGTTAACCCATACATCACAAGATGGGTTGCAAACTGGCTGAGTGACAGAACCCACAGGGTCAGAGTTGCTGGCGCCATGTCAGACTCAAAGCCTGTCACAAGTGGTGTACCACAGGGCTCAGTCCTGGGCCCACTCTTGTTTGGCATCTACTTTTCCAAGTACAAGCAAACACAGGAGGGTTATGGCTGACAAAGTTTGCAGATGACTGCAAACTGGCATAGTAGAAAACACATCTGACACAGATATCCTTCAGAAGGGTCTCACAGAAACGGATAACTGGTGCCAGAGCCATGGCCTAAAGTTAAATGCCAAAAATGCATAGTCATACCCTTCGGAAAACAAGGTTACCCCTAGCTACCAAATAGGTGGCAATCCACTGAGTACAGAAGAAGTTATCAGGACCTGGGGACCCAGGTTGATAGTAGTCTGTCATTCGACACCCATGTAGCTAAAGTAGTTAGGAAGACCTTCTACATTGCCCACCTTATCATGAAGGGATTCTCATCTAGATCAAGGGAGGTCATAGTCTCCCTATACTCATCACTCATCAGACCAATGATTGAGTACAATGCCCCATTCGAATGTATCTGACCCGACACTTGCAGCAGCTGGAGAGGCCACAAAGTTCCTCACCAAAAGGATAAAGGGTCTCAAACATCTGTCCTATGCTGCCCGACTGAAAGAACTCCAGCTCTATTCAGTCGCCACCGCTTGCTCAGAGGTGACCTTTGCCTAACATACAAGGCCATGTCAAACCCAGATTTGATGAATATGCTTCACCTCAAAAATCTAGATCCGTCAGAGCCACAAGGGCGGAGACTTAAACCTCGACACGGCTATTAATAGGACGTGCCGGAGGGATAGATTCATCACCCAAAGACTCCCTATGCTGTGGAATAAAATCCCGGTATATGTGAGGCAGAGCACCTCGCTGGCCTTGTTCAAGAGAAATCTTGACCAATGGATGGGAGATCGCAGATATACCCCAGGGATTACCTCAGTGTCACTGCTCAACAGAGGCACAGCAAAATAATGGGTATAGTTCCCCATACTAAAGGGGTGGCGTAAGCCACAAAACTATGGGCTAGGCTTGTAAATGCCCTCGGGCAGATAGCCTAGTATGAACCTATGAACCTATGAACCTATGCACAAATGAAGAATTGAAAAGTTGAAATGGGCTAAAATAAGCCCAAGGCCAGGTTGTTTTTCTCAAAATGTTTTGCAAGCTAGAAAATAATCTTAACTAGTCAGCAATGTCTAGCAACATTTTCTGTAGAACACACAGAAAGCTGTATCCAACTACGTCAGCAATAGAATAGTAACATTTTCTGTGAGACATGAAGAGAACTGTATAAGAATACCATACTGATTACCAGAAGATCAGACAAACCTTGTGCCTACATGCTTTGTCTCCTTGCTGCAAGTAATAAAGGGTGCCTTGCTTGAATCTAACGTGTATTGGTCTTTGAAGTTTTTTCCTTTGACAGATTGGTCCTTTGGACCAGAACCCTCTATTCACCTCGGATCAGATGGCCGGGTGGTTGAAACCGTATGGGGAAGAAACCAAATCAATTCTTCTTATATGAAAAGTCCTCTGAATGAATTGTCATTCAAAAGAGGCCGGCCACTTTCTGATCTGTGACTGGAGGACGGGTCTTCACGAATCGGTGATCAATCACATAGGCTCAGGTAAGGCAAATCTACTTTTTTCTGTTTTTCTGTTTAGATCAGGGACTAGATGTGTATTGTTTTTGTCAGACTGTATTTTTCTTGCAAGTCAGGGACAAAAAAGATTACTGCCTTGTCATAGATCAGGAAGAACAGAATAAGTAGGCAGTCATTCTGAAGAGATTATAACAAAATCCGTGGTACTAAGTTAAAAAATTAAGAGAAGTTACGTAATGATCAAAGGGTGAAACAAAATGGGCAATAATTGCAGAAAAAGACCCCCAAATCTGCCGTTAACAGAAGATGCAAAATACATGCAGTCGCAGCGCGCCGACAATGTTAGATATTATTCAAAATGGGTTAATAAATAAGAATTTGACAGAAAATTAGAAACATCCTCACTTATCAAACAGCTCAAAACCGATTCCAAAGGTCGGGTAAAAAAGCAACGTAAATTAGAAATTCCTCAGGCACACAGGTGGCTTGAGGAAGTAAACCGTAGGGAACAAAAAAGTAAAGATTTAAAAACAATTTTTTAGATAAGGAGGGCAATAACTTAATAATAGCATCAGCACCTCTGCCTCCCTTACCAGAATATGAAGCAAGAGAACAAGTTAGTCCACCCCCACTATATCCTGTGGACAGAGATATTATGAAACTAAAACTGATTAAAGTTAGAGATCCCATCAGGACCAGGTCCCGAACAAAGGCAGGTAACTCAGATGAGGGCATCAAGTTATGGCAGATAGTTAAGAATTCACAATCTATAAGTGAAGAAGAAGAAATATGCCCACTTATAGAAGTACCTAATCCTCAGGCAGGTCAAGACAATCAGGACCCAACTATTTTAGTGTATAGACCTTGGACTCCGGAAGACATCCGGAAAGCCACTGAGGGAATCCCCCATCCAAAGGTTAATTTTAGAAAATTCTCAGAAGATTTACAAGGAATGAGGCTGATTTATAATCTAAACGGAGAAGAGATAGAAAAGGTAGTTAGACAGATTGTAGGGCCAGATTGGTACATGATTAGTGGGAACTGGAATCCCCGTGACGCTGCACAAAGACCCCTCCTACATAGCAGCACAGAATTAGACACCAGAGTAAAAGGTCTGACAGACCACATCTCTGAAAATGGAAACCTAGGGCAGACTGGACTTGCATTAATCAATGCATCCAACAAGAAGGTGAAACAATTGACCAGTATTATGTCAGATTATTAGAATATTTTAATAACCACTGTGGAATGCAGGTTCCCGAAGATCAAACACAAGATTCCTCATATGAACAGCAGTTAAAGAATGCATTTTTAAAAGGCAGTAGCATGCCTATAAGCAGTTTTATTACAAAACACATGGTAGACCATCGTACAAGCAGATTACAATCATTATTTGAATATGCTAGGCATGCTGAAAGGCATTTTAATAGCAACAAGAAAAAGAAAGCTCAAGTATTTTCTTTAGAAGATGGAGCAGAAGTTTATGTAGTACAGTCTGGGAAAAAAAGGCAAGAAAAACACGCAGGGAAACAAACAATCTGATCAATGATCAGAGGACTTTGAAGGGCGGAAGAAAAGGGGAGAGTGTTTTAAATGTGGTAAAAAGGGACATTTGGCAAGGGATTGCAAGTAAAACAAGAAGGCAACAACGGAAGATAAGGAGGGTGAGGACTGACTGTATGGCAGTCATGAATCACTAAAAAGGGCTAGTGAAGAAAGGACAAATGAGAATGTGATAGAAGGAGTAGAGGAAGTGCAGGAAGTAAGTGACAATAAAGAAAATGAGATATTAGATCTAGCTTTATTGAGCTTGGAGCTCTATTTAGCAGACATAAAACCAGAAGTTACACTCTTGGTAGAAGGGAGGGAAGTAAAATTCTTGTGTGACTCAGGGGCATCGCGAACCCTGATACATCCCTCCAAACTACCAGAAGACACAGAGTCACCTGATTATAAACTGGTCAAAGCAGCTAATGGACAGCTGTATCGGGAGCCTCTCTCCCATAACATTGCAATAACTGATCCTGTTTCAGGATTGACACAAAGAAGCAAAATGGCAGTTTCTGCAAAATGTCCAGTAAACCTCTTGAGCAGAGACCTTATTCAGCTATTTGGTATAGCAGTAGTCCCAACCATGCAGGGTATGGAAGCACAGCGACAAATGGATACCTTTGCAGTGCAATCAGAGGGTGAAATGTTTTATTGGTACAGCCAGGACTTGGTTACGACTGGTCCAGGGACTGTGATAAGGAGTTAATGAATGTAGCCATCAGCAAGTTCCCCTCCCTTGACATTGATAAGCAATGTCTGTTGCACTGTACCCTGTATTATTGTAACACACCAGGACCTGATAAAGAATATGAGCAAAAGTTATTTAAGAATCATGCAAACAGATTGATATTATGTAACCTGTACTGGGACACAGAAGGGAACAGTGTAGCCAGCTGTTCATTGCCACAGGAGTTCTCTGCACTCTATAAATCTAATTGATTACCACACATTAGCTTAACCAAAAAGAGAAATATAGAATGGGCAGACCTAGGAGAAAAAGTCACGAGATGGGAGAAACAGACAGAACTAGAGCTGTTAGAACAAGGAATACAAGTACAGAGGTTGAATTGGATAACTCAGACCAACCCAGCTGTACACTTGCAGTCTAGCAAGGACAGCTGATTGACACTCCTATTAAAGGAGGAAGAGAATGCCTTATGAGACATACCAGAGACTCTCTGGTTGTCAGGGAAATCAGATGTAGGACTCATTCATATAGCGGGACCATGGCCGGCCTTAGGCATAGGTGAACTAGGCGACCACCTAGGGTGCCATAAAGGCCGGCCTTGTAAAGGGCGCAATTTTTTACTTTATTTATTTTTTTTTATTTTAATTAATTTACTCTTTTCTTTCTTCTTGGTGCCTGCTTGAGGGCACCAGAACCATAGAGCAAAGGGGGTTGGTGAGTGCCCTCCCACTACTACAGCATTGTGGTTTTAGCGATTTTTCCTTTAATGGGAATCATGCGTATACATGCCAACGTCGATGTAAATTCATTTTGCAGACGCACAAAATTTAATTAGTTTTGTTAAGAGGGGTTTAAGTTCGTGTGTGCTTGTTTGGCCGTTCGGTTTGGAAAGAAGGTAAGTGTATGTGTGTGCAATTTAAACTGTTCACTTCTGTATGCATGAGAAAGCGTGTGTGTGTGTGTGTGTGTGTGTGTGTGTGTGTGTGTGTGTGTGTGTGTGTGTGTGTGTGTGTGTATATGGAATTTAAGTTAGCCATTCTGTTTGAGATAAAGTGCATGTGTGTGTGTTACTGTATGTGAGAGAGAGAGAGTATGTCTGCATGTGTACAATTTAAACTAGTGGTTCCATTCATTTCTGTATGAGAGACAGTGTGTGTGTTGTATGAAAGAGTAGGAGTGTGTGGAATTTGAACTAGCTGTCAGTTGTATGAAAGAGAAAGTATGTGCGTGTTGCTATGAGACAGAGTAGCTGCTTGTCTGTTGCATAACTGGTGTTTTATGTTGATACCTGGATGGTTGGAAAAAGTGGCTGAAATACACAGAAGGTGATACACCTATGGAACAGATGCATGATTTCAGTCTTTACTATCTGATCATAGTTTTATCTGATCATAGTTTTATGTTCCAGTGACTGTTTCTTTTATACCAAACCACCATATAGCCACATTGTTGTGCTGCAATACTTGTAAAATATGAATGATAGTGGCTGTTCGTTTCTGCATGGTGCAATTCAAAGAGCATATTTATTCACAGGTTGCCCTTCAGGAAATTGTCAGTATGATTTTTTGTTAGCCACATTGTTGTGCTGCAGTAGTTGTAAAATATGAATTATAGTGGCTGTTCATTTCTGCATGGTGCAATTCAAAGAGCATATTTATTCACAGGTTGACCTTCAAGAAATTGTCAGTATGATTTTTTTTGTTGGCTTCTGTAGAAAAGAGTATGCATTCTTAAATGGCAAACAGCTAAATGGTGTTTTTATTGAAATAGCTGGTAAGTCTGAAACCAGAACTTACCATAATTAAAAAATTAAAGGGTGCAAGAAAGAAGACCTGTTCTGAGTGAAAGTAAAAGTTATAAATTGTCCAAGTAGACAAGTAATTGGGGAATCTGGAGCATGAATGTAAAGTATCAGAAATATAAAGCATAAGATACTTAATAGTTCATTTGTACAACTTTGTAAGTACCCCCACAGGTCTGCCAAGATCTAGGGAAAGACAAGTGTCATTTACCTGAACACACCTACCATTGTTTTATACATGTGCGATAGGGTAGACTGTTTGTTTAGCAAATTGCTATCTGTGCTTATGCTATTTTATTTCAATACCTGCAATATGCGCACTGATAGGTTTGAACAGTGTTTATGGCAACTGGTGAGAAACAGCCAAGTAATGGAACACTGGAATGGCTAGGGGTAGGGGGTTGCTGCAGGAGGGTCTGTTCGGTGTGATGGTGATCCATTGCCTAGGGCCCTATTTGACCATGATCTAGCTCTGGTATTTAAAGTAGGAATACATACACAAAGGTAGTTAACTCATTTGCACCTAGAGCTCTTAGCCAGTTTGTGCAACAGATTAGCTAATAAGTGTGTTGAGGTATCTTTTCTTCTATGCATTTAAATAATTTTGAAACTGCTCCGGCTCTGCATTATGTAAGTGAAACTGATCCAGTTCTTTTTTATGCACCTGGAACTGCTTCGGCTCTATTTTATGCAACTTAAACTGCTCTGGCTCTGTTTTATGCACCTGGAACTGCTCCGGCTCTGTTTTATGTATCTAAAACTGGTGTGTGTGTGTGTGTGTTATGCAACTGCATGCAGATCTGTTTGTATGCATCTGAAACTGTGTGTGTGTGTGTGTGTGTGTGTGTGTGTGTGTGTGTGTGTGTGTGTATAGATATATATATATATATATATATATATATATATATATATATATATATATATATATATATATATATATATATATATATATATATATATATATATATATATATATATATATATATATATATATATATATATATAAGAAATCTCTGGGACACTGCAACCTCAGTCTTCTGGGATAAAACCTGGTAATCAGTCACTAATGGTTGTACAGTGCATCCGTTATTAGTGTCTTGATAAGCCTGGTACTTTAATGACTCTGCAGTTATGAATGGTAAAGTTTTTAAAAATGCTTCAAATATGTACATAAAAGTCCTTCCCAACACAGGTACACTTCATGTGTATTATTTCTTAGGGGCAGGACATTAAAATCAACAATATAATATCTGTGAACCATTTGATTCCAGAACTTTACGAGGTGGGAAAAATTTACTTTTTAAAGGTTTGTTTCTTGATGAAATTCCACAAAAGAGACCTTATCCTCTAGTGTTGCTGCATGGTCATCCCCCTTGGTGATCTACATCATACATATATCTGAGACTGTACTTGGGAGGCATGTACCCTTTGTGAAAAGTTGTACAAACTCTGTAGTTGTTTATCAGTAAAATGTAACAAAGGAGAAAAATGTGAAAAGCTTTACAAAACTTGTAGATATTATTTCAGTAAATATGCAGCAAAGATGTGAAAGATAATGAAAAAAATTGATGCAGCTAAACTTTGAAAAGTGTTAGTTCCTAAAAAAAGATTGATTACCTTAACTGATTTGGAACTTTCTGGTTATTTAAACCACGGTGCTTTGGATGTTGTTTGGATTCAGAATTTTAAATTTACAGGAAGTGGTATCACTGCCCAGTAGTGTGAACATTGTTTCTAGATGATTATCACTGTTGAAGTGATACCTTTCTCCCATATGGGAAAAAGGGGTTGTGGATGGATAGATGATATCATTTGAAGGTGAGCATCATTCAGTATAAAACAAGCACACACACACACACACACACACACACACACACACTTATCACTAAAATAGGTGTTTTGTAGAAAGTAAGTGTGCTAGGACTTCTCCTCGAGATTTTTTTCAGGTCACATGACTCTGCCCTAAAAGTTCAGTGGAGCAGGCTAGTTCATTGTGCTTTAGGATGGGAAGCATTAAACAAATATTTTCATGAGTTTAGATGAGAGCAGACAATAGTTGTTGCCTAGATCAGTTAATTAACATCTAAACATTTTGCCTGTCAGTCTTTTCAACCACTAAATCGGCAGATAGATTATAGTTAGTAGTATAACCGGCTATCCTGAATATGCAAGAATGGACTGGCAAGTAGCAGTGGTAGAGTGTTACTATAAATGAGGGACGGGATATTGTCATTTAAAGGGTATTGTGGCACTGAAAAGGTATTAACCCACTCGTGGAAATCATTGTGTATATCAATATAGTAGTCTTAAGCAAGACACAGTCACTGCTGGTACAACAGCACTAAAAAGCGTAGGCTGATAGTGAAGTGTGTGAAATCCTGTGAAGCCACTGACCACAGCCTAGATAGTATTCATTTGCTAAATGTTCTTAAGGCCAAGCACATGTAATTTTAGGTAGTAATACAGTTTGTTGGGTTGCCCTGACACACTGCAGACCATTGTTTGAAGATGATGAGGGTGTATGTGAAGCTGCAACAGGTGATGGGATTGTCTCTTCCTTGATCTGGTGTACTGATGGATGATGCACTCCTTCCTTGCCTTCATTTCTAGCAATTTCTTTGAACAACTTCTTACCAGCCAGTGTTCTAATTCAGTACAGATGAAACTGTAAAACAGCCTGCAGGTGTCAGTGTAAACAGGTGGGTCTACTTCAGACATGGTTTTTGCCTTCAGGATCACAGCCCTTAATCAGTCACCTTCTACACCGATGGTGTTTCATCAAACCTGGTAACATCGGTGTTGATGCTGTCAGTGCAAGGCATTTCAGCTGTTCCAGCAGATGGGGTCAGGCTTTCAGGACTAGGATTGGAACCAATCTTGTCAGCTTAGCCCATTGTTATAACATGCAGCATTTTCCATTGTGTTACCTTCCATTATATTACTATTATATCAGTTTGTACCATTGATCTCAGTCTGTGTGACAAATATATTGTACTTTGGTAGCAATTTTAGCTGTTTTATATTTGTCTATAGTGTGATATTCCCTGCTGTTAAGATAGCTTTCCATTTTTAGTTTCTATTTAGTGTTGTGTGATAACTTAAGAATTGTAGTCGTATGTTTGCCATTTCCTACTCCCATGTGGCTTAACTGGGCACTCAGTTATATTATGCAAGAATAGCCATGTGGTGATCTTGGTTCTATTTTAAGAATAGGGAGGCTGGCTCCCTGGTTTTTAGATTGTAGTTGAATACAGTGTTTGAGTCCACATATATACTTTTGGGGGGCAAAGGAACTGAAATTGAATTGTGTATTAACATTATGTATACTTAACAAGCACGGGAGGAACTAAGTCAGTTTTTAAATGTTATAAATCTGATTGCATGGCTTAAACCTCTATAGCTATTACATTTCATTGTGTTGCATGATACAGTACTTGAGTCAATGTGGTAGTTAAGAACTGCCCTTCCAGTGGAACAAGTTGAAAGGTAATCTTATGTCAAATTGTAACTGAGATGCATGATAAATAGAACTGAATCCTAAGTATAAAGAAATATATTTTCATCACACTGATCAGCTTAGATGGACTTTAGTATGCTGCAAGGAAGTGTTCCACCTTCACCACTTTGTTCTACATTGGCAGGTACGGTTGACAACTATGGAGGGTTTTTGACTCTTATTCTTAGGAAAGCAATTTCCATGGACTGCCTTTCTACTGAAATACCACTTTATTGTTTAATGAAGTCGTGTTCCAACCTAAATAGATATGCTGATAAGTTTGTTAGAGGTGATGGACAGCTATTGGCATATGTAAAAGGTGAACATACATGTCCAAACTGTAAAACTGTTGTGTTCAACCATTAGTAAACCTCTTTGCTGTCCCTTATTCTGTCTGACAGAACAGATTGCTGTCAAACTCATGTATTGTAAACTACATTTATGTTATATATTTGATTAAGGTCAGTAAGTGCCCAGTGTCTGTTGTACATGTTGGTCAGTGATGTGCTGGTGTACTGTGGCTGGTGTTTAAAGAATGCCTCCTTTGTTACACTATGACAAAGCATTCACTGATTTTCATGCATTTAAAAAATTGAAAGAAATGACTGGAGTGGCTTTTGTAGGAGTGACCTACATACGGGCGTGGCTCAAGTAGGGGCATTACTTGAGAATGGTGTGGGTGGGGCTTAAGGGGAGCCACAGCACTACTTCACCTAGAGCGCCATTTCACCTAAGGCCGGCCCTGAGCGGGACCAGTTACTATCACGCCAAAATCAGCATTCAGACCACAAAAAAGACAATATCCCTTAAGAAAAGATGCAGAGGCAGGGATAAAACCTATTATAGCAGCCTTACTTAAAGGGGGAATACTGGTAGAATCTCCCGATTCACCATGTAACACACCCTTATTTCCAGTTAAAAAAGCCAACGGAGAATGGCGTATGGTCCAGGACTTACAAGCTGTAAATGATGCAGTAATATCAAGGGCACCCACGGTGCCAGACCCACACACCCTGTTGAATGATTTGAAACCTCAACAAAAGTATTTTTCTGTGGTAGACATCAGCAATGCGTTCTTTTCGATACCGATACACCCTGACAGCCAATATTGATTTGCATTCACATTTCAGGGGAAAAGGTACACATATACGTGACTACCACAGGGATATTGTGAAAGTCCAATGATAATGCTCACAAGAAATGGCAAGCAACTTGGCGGGATTCACCCCACCAAGAGGCAGTCAGATTTTACTTTATGTTGATGACATCTTGCTGGCAGCCCCCACCCAGCAGGATTGTAGAGAAGATACCATAGCACTTCTACGATTTTTAGCTGCTGAAGGACATAAGGTAAATAAAAGTAAACTGCAGCTTTGGAAAAAATCAAGTCAAATACCTGGCATATGTGATATCCAAGGAAGGTGGAATATTAGATGAGGACAGAAAAATAGCAATTTTGCAAGCACCAAAACCCACTTCCAAGAAGGAAATGATGTCCTTCTTGGGTACAACTAATTTTTGCCGGAGCTGGATTCCAAACTATGTCTTGGAATCTGCACCTCTGACTGACCTTATATATCAAAAGCCTATGGCAGCACAGGATTTGTTACAATGGACACCAGAGGCAGAATCTGCCTTCTGTAAATGAAAGCAGTTAATAGTGTCCTCATTAGTTCTGGGATTGCCAAACTACCATAAACGATTTTTTCCAAACTGTAGATTGTAAGCAGGGTTACATGACATCAGTATTAACACAACAACATGGGGATAAGCAATGGCCCATTGTTTACTATTCATCACAACTAGACCCAGTGGCATGGTCCTTACCCCACTGTGTACAAGCAGTAGTTGCAACTGCAATGGCAGTACAAGCTTCGGCCTCAGTATTCTTATTCCACCCTCTCACTTTGAGAGTACCTCATGCAGTCGTGATTATTTTACTACAGGAAAAGGTAGCATATCTTTCCCCTGCTAGGCATCTTTCCTGTATGACTATACTTTTGAGCCAACCTCATATGACAATTGAACAATGTACAACTTTGAACCCTTTTACTCTGCTCCCGATCCCTGCAGATAGCACACCACACAGCTGCTTGCAGGTAATTGAGCAAAAGACACTACCCAGAAAAGATCTCATGGATGTCCCCTTGGATGATGCCGAGGTGACATACTACGTGGATGGTTCGTGCAAAAGGGGTCCTGCAGGACAGAACCTAGTAGGATATGCAGTAGTCTCTGATACTGGGATTATAGAAGCAAAACCTTTACCACAGAACTTATCTGCACAGGCAGCAGAATTGATTGCTCTGACACGGGCATGTACCTTAGCAAAGGGTAAATGTGTAAACATTTTTACTGATAGCCAGTATGCTTTTTCTACTGTACATGTTTTTGCGCAACAGTGGAAAAAATGGGGAATGATAACATCTACTGGCAAACCTATAAATCATGCACAGTTTATTTTAGATCTTTAAGAATCTATTCAGTTACCTCAGAAAATAGCCATTTGTAAATGCACAGCTCACACCAAGCAACAAGATAGAATTTCAAAAGGTAATGCGAGAGCTGATACAGCTGCAAAACAAGCAGCCACAGAAGTATTTATTTTAAATGAGGAATTACAACCCTCTGTGATTTTAGATTTAGAAATGTTAAAAACAATGCAGACACTTACTATGCAAGCTGAAAAACAACGATGGATAAAACGAGGAACAATCCTCGAAAAGGGGCTGTACATCTCTAGAGAGGGAAAACCGATACTACCCTCTAATTTGTTCTGATATGCAGCTTTGTTGAGCCATGGGCAGTGTCATGTCTCAACAGGGGGGATGGTACAGCTGGTGAACCAGGTGTTCACAGCATACGGATTTACAAACTACTCTAAAAAATTTTGTTTGATGTATCAGATTTGTAACAAACATCATGCACAAGGGGCAATAAAGCCCAAACAAGGGAGCTTCCTTGCACCACCATATCCATTTCACTCTATCTGTATGGATTTCATAGAATTGAACAAATGTGAAAATAAGAAGTATTGTCTTGTTATTGTAGATATGTTTTCCAGATGGGTGGAAGCCTTTCCAACCAAAAATCCAGATGCAGTCACAGCGGCAAAAGTTCTTGTCAAAGAAATCATTCCCAGATTCAATATTCCGGAAAGAATCTACAGTGACAATGGTACACATTTTGTAAATCAGCCCATACAACAGTTGAGTAAGCATTTTGGTATTTCTTTAAAAAATCATTGTGCATACCATCCACAATCTGCAGGGCTAGTTGAAAGGCATAATGGTATACTAAAAACAAATTGAGAAAATTAATAGCTGAGACAGGGAAAAACTTGTTATACTGTTTGCCCCTGGCACTGTTGAGCATGAGAACTGTCCCTACAGCAAAAGGATTGACTCCTTTTGGAAAATTATTTGGAAGGGCTTATTACACACCCCAGTGGAAACTTCTCATGTCATCAGACCAGGAAACTGATTTCACACTAGCTGAATATATGAAAAAGTTGTTGAGTTCTAAACATCTGTTGCAGTTAAATTGTTTCAAACAGAAAACAGACCGAGACATCAGAAGTGGCAGTGACACCCGGAGAGTGGGTGCGGATCAAAAACTTCAAGAGGAAGAATTGGTCATCACCAAGGTGGGAAGGTCCCTACCAGGTGCTTCTTTCGACACCCACTGCAGTCAAGATAGCAGAATGAGCTTTGTGGGTACACCTGATGCACTGCAAGCGGGTTAAGAACTTTGAGTTGGACAAAAATCCTACCTCTCCATCGGGGCCCTCAGCACAAAGTCTGGCTACAAAGGGGGGTCAAATCAATAGGATTGATCCATCTCAACCAGAGTGAAGAAACCATTGGTGCTGAAGGTCCTATTAGGGCAGAGAGTAAGAACACGTGTCCAAAGTGAAAATGATGGAATCCAGAAAGATCCAAATACACCTACTTGGAAGAGTCTAAGAAAACAGAAATGCAGAACAACTGTTTCCACAACCGTTTCCACAAAAGTATTGCATAACCATCCTGTTGACTGTATTAGTGACAATAATCTTTTTGTTGTGGCCATTCCTTTTTCCAGCCACACAAACTGAACTAAACAAGCGTGAGTGGCACCCGAACTTTAACACTTACCAGGCAATCAAATATGTGTATGCTGAAACTTTCAACGTTTCGAATTGCTGGATTTGCACAGCTTTACCAACAGCATATGGGGGGTTACTGTTAACTTCAGTTCCCCTAGGAGCCAACAAGACCTGGGAAAACCTAATTCATGATACATTAGACGTCACATCACAAGATAAAGTAGCATTGCACTTGTCTGTTCGACAGAAGGGAACTGTGTGTTTTTACAAAAATCATATGTTTCAGGTGGGTTGGAGCAATTGCAATGTGACTATTCCCTATAGATGCTACACTAAACCTGATAACACCAGATCCTATTGCAACACGAGCTATGATACATTCTTTGAACTGATGCATAGGACAACTGAAGAAGTAAAACATAATGCTGATCTTTATAAGCAACTGTCTATAATTGACAAAAAAATGTTTCATGCAGAGCCAGGGCATAGTAAAGTTACTACTAAAGTAGAAGATTTTTACTTTGTATGCGGCAGAAAGGCATATAAATGGTTACCTGAGAATTGGTCCGGCAGTTGTTTTTTGGGCTACCTGGTTCCGGCCATATGACACACAGCAGTTTTACCTCAAGGGAGAATTCTAAATGTTTGAGAGGTCAAGAAACCTGTCAACCCAGTGGGGAAAATCAATGCACGCTGGAAAAACCATCATGCTGTGGGCAATAGACTGACACACATGGACTTGAGTGATACTGTTATATCGTGGACAGGTGTAATGCCAGCATATGGAGCAACAAAATCAATCTGGGAACTGAGAAAATTGTCTAAGCTTCTCGAAATAATGAGTAATGCAACCTTTTCCGCCCTAGAGTTGGTGACTGATGAACTGAATGCCATGAGAACAGTAGTGCTTCAAAATCGCATGGCTCTTGACCTCACCCTAGTGGCGAGAGGAGGTACGTGCGCTTTAATCCAGGTGGAGTGCTGTTCATATATTCCTGACCACAAACACGAGATAGACAACCATCTCGAGGTGATTCAGCAGGTGGCGGCTATGACCAAACCAGGACCAAATCCATTGACGGACTTTTTCCAGAAATTGTTTGGGGGGTGGGGCAGTGTCTTGATGAACATTCTGATTGCCATCTGTGTAGGAGTAATCCTACTGGTGGTATGTGTGTGCTGTTTTATAGACATTTCAGTTTCAGAAAACTTATACCAAGATGCTGAACTTGAATCGCTAAAAAACTGAAAATGCTTTCATGAGCTTAAACTGAATGACTCTCTTAACTGCAAATCCTGAGCAGGAAGAGGTTAGAGGAAGAGAAAAAAAACTGTTTATGCTTGTCTTGAAAGTAGAATAAAAGTATTAAAAGGGGGAAAATGTTAGAAAAATATGTAATAGTAATATGTATGCTTAGTGCATTTGAGGTTTAAAAGGGTTAATACATTTATTCTGTTCACACTGCATGAATCTGCACAGCTATTAGAAACTTAACAAGAAGCATTTCATTTTTGCTAATGTCATGAAATTTAACAAAGAGATATTCATTTCTGCTTATGCTATGAGAAAGTGTGCAGCTGTTAGAAGCTTTGATAAAGGAAATAATAGACGCTTGAAAGTATAAACCATAGTCAGCACTACTTGCAACAAAGTTAGAAATGTACCTTGAATCTAGACAAAATGTAACACATGTATTAGAACTGCACAATTGAGGAATAGAAAAGTTAAAACAGGCTAAAATAAGCCCAAGGCCAGGTTGTTTTTCTCAAAATGTTTTGCAAGCTAGAAAATAATCTTAACTAGTCAGCAATAAGTCTAGCAACATTTTCTGTAGAACACACAGAAAGCTGTATCCAACTATGTCAGCAATAGAATATTAACATTTTCTGTGAGACATGAAGAGAACTGTATAAGAATAACATACTGATCACCAGAAAATCAAACAAACCTTGTGCCTACATGCTTTGTCTCCTTGCTGTAAGTAATAAAGGGTGCCTTGCTTGAACCTAACGTGTATTGGTCTTTGAAGTTTTTTCCTTTGACATGTACAATCCCATTTTTTTCATTACCTTTTATTCCAGTTTGCGTGATGTGGTGTGGTGCTCAGCTCCGCTGAAAATGATTAATGAATGTAATTGGCAATTACTATGTTTTGTTTAATCCACCTGTTTTAATTAAGAGTTGCGTGGAGTGGTGGGTTAATGAAGTGTGCTGCAGGTGTGATGGGCTCAAGTTTGAAACATGGCAGAGGTGTTTATTTTCTACATGTGTCTTACAATGTTAGAAACACATATAGTCATTATAGCTCTAGCTAGTTGAGATGAGTGAAGCTGCACAACTCGTCGTGTCGTGGAGCTCCGAGATAAAAACATATAAAGAAAAGAAAAAAATGGGAGATAGGAAAGTGGTGAAATGAGGGCAAGCGGGGGAAAAACATGAAAGGTAGGGAGGAATGTGCAGGAAGGGTGTAGGAAAGAACCATAACTATCCATTTCTTGTACAGCAACAACTGCATACTTGTCAACCCATCTGGACCAAACTGCATGTGTCCAGTGTGCATGTGTGTGATGGACAATTTTATTTTATTTTTTTTGAGAAAGGTGTCCTTTTTTTTTTTTTTTTTTAAGGTGAGAGTGGAATATTTGTGGAGGGACATCGGTACATGTGGGGGAGGTAAATTGGGAAGATGAGGATGCATTTGCAAACAGTCAAGACATGGTTGGCATGTGACACATGATGGGGTGAACACCTTGGATAGGGAGGGTGTTGTGGAATTCAAGTCCCATGAGCCTACAGATGGTAGCAGCATGACTCACTTCCCCACCCATGGGACTGTCAACACTGCTGCTTCACTTCCCCATGGGTGGTAGTGCTGGAGGTTGTGCATCAGGGTGAGGCTGCCCCACCAGGTTGGCCAGCATGTCCTCAATCCAGCACAGGTGGCTACCATAGCCATGGAGGACTATCCTGAGCACCAAGTCCAGCAGCTCAGCCAAGTGACAACTCCTTTTCCACCACTGTTCCCAGAGGGGGGCCCAGCCCCATCCTGTAGGGTGGCACCACCCGATGTCATAGGTATTGCAGGGGCAGCAGAGGGGGTCATCACCAGTCTGGGTCCCAGATGTGCTGGGACCTGGTGCCACAGCCAGTTGAGGCAAGGTTACAGGATTAGCTGGATCCAGCCTAACTTAGCATGCTGTGGTAATTGAGGTATAGCAGCAAAGTGATGTTAGCTATGAACAAATCATTGTTAGTATTAACAGCATGGAACATCATAGTAATGAACTCAAATACATAGCAATGTATATTATGTATGACACAACATGAAATAACAGAACAGTCAGTATCTTAACAGCATGCCAGTAACAGGTAAAGCACAAGGTCAACCACAGGGTAAATTTAGCAAGATATGTTAATATGACAGCATAATAACACATAACAATAATAAACTGCATAAGGCCAACAAAACGGTTATTTTAAGAAGATATGTCAGTATGAAAGCATAATACCGCATAACAATAATAAACCACATTTCCCAAAATTTAGCTATTTTAACAAAATATGTTAATAGTAAACCATAATAATGCATAACAATATTAAATACATGCAGGTAAGGGGTGGGGAGAGACAGAAAACAGTCCATTAGTGACATTGCAGATTATATCTCTGAAAACAGTGGTAATATTAACTGTACAGGTGTGTAATATCAGTTTTGTGTACAGTGACTACAAGCCTTCTGTAGGTGATATGGCATGAATATTCATCTCAAGCTGTTTCATGGGACAGTATGGGCCAAGCAATAGCAAATGCAGGTACACAACTTGACAGAACACTTGCAGATCATATGGACTTATATAACTACCAAGGAGATATATAAGCAGGTTTGGTAAGCCTTTGCATTCCAAGTAAAAATGTCTGTGGTAATCTTATGACAGACAGATTATTTATTTTATTTTATTTTACATTTGTTGACCGTGTTAGTCTGACTGAGCCTAGTGGCTCATTTTCAGTGGAGACCTGGGGAGAAAAGCTCCACAATGAAATAAAATTTAATGGTAAATCAGAAATAGGAATTAGGAAGATGGCAATCTGGTAGCAGCACTTCTGTACAGCTCTCTCATCTCACTCCTATTTCTGACAGGAATTTTCTGAAATAAGGAACAAATCAAGGATATTTTTATAGTCAAATGAACATTAATACTTTGGAGTATCTACAGAAGAAATGTTACTGCTCGGCAACAAAATTTTCCTGTCAAAAAAGCTAATAGAAAATCAGCATCATTATCAACTAATTCAGTATGAGTCACCTCAAGAACTCAGCACAGGAACGTTCCTTAAAAAAGGAATTACATTCTCTTATCTCAAACATCCAGGCACTTACAACTAAAATTGACAAGATGGACAACAAAATAGATTCCTTTAAAGAGAAGTGCACACAACAACTAGAACATCTCCAAGAAATGTTCACACAGCAGAAAGGGCAAATTTCAATCATGGAGCAGTCCCTAAATGACATTGATTCCAGACTTTTACAAGAAGAACAACAAACAGAACTTCTACTACAGCAAAATACATATTTGATGGTTAAGTTTGATGATATGGAAAATCATTTAAGAAGGAACAACATCCAGATATATGGTTTGCCAGAAAAAGTTGAAAGGGACAATATAATAAACTTCCTCACTACTTGGATTCCAACTGTACTGAAATTGCCTGAAGCCCTTTCATATGGGATAGAACGTACACACAGATCTCTAACAGTTACAAGAAATGCTACTCTAATCAAAAATAAACCAAGATCAATAATTGTGAGACTCTACTCAACACAAGACAAATAACTTATTCTTAAAAATGCCTGGACAAACTCACCAATCAAATACAATGGTGTATTAATCAGATTTGATAATGACTATTCAGCAAAAGTATTTTCCAAAAGAAAAGAATTTCTGCCAGTTATAAAAATCCTAAAGAAGAAACAATTAAAAGTCCACCTTTTGTTTCCAGCAAGGCTTAAAATCTTCTTACCCGAAGGACCAAAAATATTTGAATCAGTGGACCTAGCAATAAATACCTCTCCAACAAAAACATATTAACACAAGAAGAGTCTATGGACAGGACAAATAGTAATCCAAAAAGAAATGCAGAAATAAATAACTGGAAGGCTATAGAACAGAAGAAGAAGAAGTAGAAAAAAAAACTAAAGGACAAATAAATCTTTTGTGAAACATATTTAAATGTTTTAATTACTGTTATAAGAGCAAAGAATATATTCTGGTAAACAACATACTCCAATAACAGGTACCTTTCTTATTTTTTTTCCTATTAATATACTTGTTCTTTTAAAATATATCTGAACTTAAATCAAAATGAACAAATTACTAATAATCATTACAATCTAAGTAAACATACTATAATAATATGCTTAACTTACTTCATATATTTAACACTCTCCAGTAATGAAATTCATTTGATAAAATATATAAAATATCATCTAATATCAGATATATGAACAAGGCAGACTTGAACATGTATACCTCTTATGCTGTGGGCTTGCCCTGACACAGAGATCTCTGATTTTCGGGTCATTCACATAGTCACATTGCCATAAAACTGTTTTGCTATGGTAATTGAATGTTTGTGTTGATGTACATTACTCAAATTATATGGATGTGTGTTATACATATGTCTTACTCTAAGAATATACACAGTTTATTGGTATGGGGCTCATCCCGTGGCTTTTCACTGTTATAGGAACATGTAACAAACCCCTTACATTGATAGAGTGGTGCATTTTAATAACAATTAAAAAAAAAAAAAAAAAAGAGAGAGATAGAGAAACAGAATCTCTCGGATAACATTGTTGTTCAGGGATTTGTTTAGTCATAGTATTGTAGAAGTCAGATGCATTAAACTAAAGTGTTGTACTTGGATTTAATTGCTGCACTGTGGATTTGTCATGTAGATGGTTGCAGATATGGAGTGTGCATCTGTGAATGTTGTTGCTTGGCAGCACGAGATTTACCATCATCATTAAAGAGAAAACCACTTTATCCTTCCCGCTTCATCCTCCAGGCATTGGACTGGCTCACACAGTTACAGTCGCACAGAAGCACATCAAATTTACATAGTGTACACTCTCAGATTACCACAAAGTCAAGGAAAAGTGACGTTAATTTCAAACATGACTTCTTTACCTAGATTAATACCATAACTACTACACAGCTATAAAACATGGAGAAATGTTCAACACCTAAGTAAATCAAACATTCATATATTAGAAAACATTACATAAGAAATTAGATAATCTATTTAGTCTATGTTGTGGTGTGATGCCTCAGTAGCAAGCACTGCCCAAATCTCACCCACGGCATTTTGTGTTACTCTGAAATATAGAAAATTCATCCGATCTGCCAGTAATGATAATGAATATTTATTTTATAAGTGATACACCACGTTTCTATATAAATAAGTAAATGTTACGTGAATAAACATTTCTGATCGGAAGTTTCATCATCACAAAACTAAAATTAGATAAATAGAAATGCCATACGCCGCATTTGCAACGGCTTATATATCTATCTACATATATATATATATATATATATATATATATATATATATATATATATATATATATCTATGGAACCCTATCACATGGTCGACAGGCCAAATGATCGACTTTCATTTGGTCGACAGTTCATTTGGTCGACAAGCAGTTTTATGTGGGGGGCTTCACCCTCCACACCCAATGTGGGGGCTGTGCCCCACACCCCCTAACTATATATATATCAACTCCAGGGTTGCACAACATTGGGGAGGGGGGCAAATCTGCCTGTCGACCAAATGAATTGTCGACCAAATAAAAGTCGATCAAATGGCTTGTCGACCATCTCAGGTAGACCTATATATATATATATATATATATATATATATATATATATATATATATATATATATATATATATTTATAGGGGGGAACTGACAGTTCATATGCTGCATTTGCAACAGATGCACACAGAATACTCAAACAGCATTTGAAAAGTTGATAACCCTAAGAATCATGCGCCACATTGCATTATATAACGTTAAACATGCACAGTTCCATTATCCCACAAATGCAATATGTTATAGGTGTATAACATTTTCACTCACAGTTACATTGCAATTAGTATATAACATCACTTTTGCACACAGAATACGTGCATGCCTTTGATCAAAATCAGAAACCATGAACGTTGTGCAGGAAAACTCTTTTTGTTCATGATAATGCTGAGCTGAAATGGGGCAGACGTAAAACATAATGATTGCTGAATGGAAAGTTCTCTCATGAAGAATGGTTTTGGAAGTTTACATTTTTGATGAGCATTTTTATTATCATTTGTTCTCCACTTGTTTGTTGGGAAGATCAGCCTAATGCTTATATATGTTTATGTATCCCTAGCTCCTGTGTATGTTGTTTGAGGAGGGTTACTGGGCTTGGGAAACACAATGACTTATGCACTTTAAACAGAG
Organism: Protopterus annectens; assembly: GCF_019279795.1. Classification (NCBI taxonomy): domain Eukaryota; kingdom Metazoa; phylum Chordata; order Ceratodontiformes; family Protopteridae; genus Protopterus; species Protopterus annectens. The sequence continues at coordinate 312,619,390 of NC_056725.1, forward strand.
AGATGATAGATTGAATGGATTGTTTAAGACAACTTGCACCTATTACTGCTCCTTGAAACATAGACCATATTAGAGATATACTCGTTTAAAGCTTCACAGCTCTATCAAAGCCACAGTATCAAGTCCTGCCCCAGATCTGCCTCACGCTTAGCATCATGACAGTGTCAATAAACACCCCCAGCCAATTACTCACTAATATACACTATTTACATGAATATTCATCTGAAACCTAGGCAAAGATGCAAGCTGATTAAGTTATGGGCAAATTGCAGTATAATAGAAAAACACAATAAACCAACTTTATTTACACACAGAATGTTATTCTTTCATTATTAATTTCAAAGCCACATAAGTCCTTGACTCAAGTCACAAACCTCAGAAATAATCCTTCCTCTACTACTGTTTACAGAAGAAGTTTGTATTAAAGTAACATAAGTAAATAACAACACTCCATTATATTCTTCTATTGACAACATCATTCACGTTTTGAACAATAAATCTTACTGGATTTATTTACCTTCACTATGAATTTCAGCTAAATTACCAAGATCTTATAATGACAAAAAGCTAGAGTTTCGTCTTGTTTCATTTGAAAGACCATCCATACTATTAGAGATATAACATATAATTCTAAAATAGGAACAGTACTTACATTATACATTGGTTATATGAGATGAGAAAACATTTTGTTAAAGTAAACAAGAAGAAACTATTGGGGCTTATAGTTAAGACTGCTTGTTGGTTTCATGAATAAGTAAGGCACCTGTTAAAAATAGAAGTATCTCATTTCTGAAATGCAGACAGTCATTACTATCATCATAACACAGTAGTGATTTACTATAAAAGATGTTTCGGACAAAGCAGATTAAATAATAAAAAAAAAAGAACAGAGGTGCCTTATAGTTCTGAAATGCTTCAAGGAGCTCTCCATGGCAAAGAAACCTTATAAAATATTACAGACTGAATGTGGTAATCAGCTGCTTCAGAGCTCATAGGCACAGAAAAAATTAATACAAAGTCAATTATATTTGATTAACAATCTGAAATTTGCAATGATGTTGTTGAAGGAAATATGAAACAAATTTGACAACCTATTGTGCAAATGTAATAACCTGATACTTGAAAATTGGATCTCTAGAAATTATTTTAAGTAATATTGTAAAATTGTTTAATGAACATATACAGTACTGTCACTATCTTAGAAATTATCTTAATTGTACAAAGAAACATCACATCATAACCAAATCTGAAGTAAGGTTACAAGACATATTGCACAAAGATAATATGAAATAATATAATTTGAAATTGGGAGGATTACAGTAATATTACATAACATATATACGTTCAGGATTGGTGCTTTTGTTCATAATGATTTCTTGATCTTTAAGAGAAAATTCTTATGTATTAATAACTGAATGGTTAACATGAGTCTTTGAAAACAATTCTAAGAAACATTGCATATTGTTTGCTGTATATTCACTATGTTACTGAATATTTTGAAATATTTTCACTTTAACAAGCAAATATGACATGGAATCTTAAAGAGAAGTCAAGCATAAAAATTCTAAATACTTTGATAGAAATATTAATTAAAATAGAAATACACATCTGTTTCATCTAAGATTTCAGTATGAAAGGAGGACTATTATAAATTATCAAAATGTTTAGCAACCTGTCTTAGAGTTTGAATATCTTTAGATATAAGGTTTTCTAATTATGAATGGAACTAAGTGCAAGTTAATACTTTGGATGAAGAAATAACATGAATACACTAGCCACATAATCATCTTAAGATTACAACAACCATGACATTAAATAATATGTGGCATGTAAAAATTTAACCTAGATCAGATGTATTAAGCACTATGTAATATTTAGACATGTAAATAACTTTACATTTTCTGTTTTATATATATATATATATATATATATATATATATATATATATATACTTATTAGCTGATTATATAGTTTTACTAAGATCTATATGTATTGTTTCATAAAGTTATGAGATCTAGAGAGATGGACTTAAACACTATTCACAGAACAAAAATGTTTGCTTGGGTAGTACAACTACTCAAGCAAAGAGGTATTTTATCTCATAGATATATGAAAGGAGTTTTTCATTTAGAAGTCACACATTTAGCAATTTATTCATTTTTTATTCAATGTTTTGGTATCTATCAGAAATACATAACAGTTCTACTTAAAAAGTATTTAATTTCATATTATACTAATTCTACCAAGAGTCAAAAATGTATTCATATACTATTAAACAAAATCCAACTTAATAGGAAAACATGAAATGTTTATCCATAAATGTTAATGGTCTGAATTATAGTAATAAAAGGAGAAGTCTATTTAAATATATAAATCTATACAAGCCACAATTACTATTCCTACAAGAGACACACTTACTAGATAAAGACATAAATAGCTTAAATATAAATAATTACACAGTTCTAGTAAGCTCCCAATATAAACAGAAAAAAAGAGGAGTAGCTATATTACTCCGTGATATAATTATATCACCCAGAATAATCAAAATACATCAAGACACATCTGGTATGCTTTGTTTGGCATCTATAGAATTAAATAGGAAAATATGTACATTGATTAATTTATACTGGATACCAGGACTAGGAACTGCAACAGTTAAACATCATTTTGAAGACATAATACATTTATCTAAAGGTAGTCTGATAATAGCAGTCAATTTTATTTGTATAACGGAAGATAAATATACAGATTCAAAAAGCAAAAGAAAAAAACAACCTATATCAAAGGCGCTATAAAAGTTTATATATGCAGCATGTATAAAAGATATAAGTTATTATGCAGATCCAGATTTCATTAATTTACTCATGTTATTCCTTCAGACACAAGACTAATTCTAGAATAGATAGGATATATGTATCCAATGATTTAATAACAAAAATTGACAAAATTAAAATTATAAATTGTCCTGTATCAGATCATAACTTACTAGTCTTTGAAATAGAACTTACACCTACATACACAAAACCCATTACAAGAATACCCTCTTATATCACAAAACTAACAGACTTCAAATATTTTTTGAAAAAGAAATTAAAACATTCCTTGAACTGAACATTACAAAAGATATCTCAGAAATATATATATGGGATTCAATAAAAGCATTTATATACGGGAAAATATTATCCTGGTACATAAATAAAAGGAAAATATGGAATAAAAATATGCTAGTATTACAAAACAAAGCAGACAAACTGAAATTAAGGATTCAAAAAGGAGACATTGACCTTGAGCAAGAACTAATACAAACTAACAACAAATATGCAGATATACTACATCATAAGATTATGATTAATTTGGAAACAATAAAATTAAACTCTTATTCCACAAATCCAGCACACCAAAGACAATTAGCCAACAGAACAAAAAAAATCAAATTCAAACAAATAAAAGAATAATATATTCCTAATACTAAGAAAAATGTTACATAACTAGATATTTTAGAAGCATTTAGACTTCAATATAACTCTAATAATTCTACAAACTCTCAAGATGCATCCTCCAAAGATAGAATTAAATATCTAAAAAATAAAATTTCCACTAGACTAAACCAAGAACAAATAGATATTATAAGTAAACCAATTACTATGACAGAACTGAAAACACAAATCAAAAAACTTAAGATGAATAAAGCACCCGGCCCAGACAATATGTTACCAGAAATGTATAAATTAATACCCATTCAAGCTATATCTTTACTCTTGAAAGTATATACCATAGTAAACCAAGATATAATTATCCCACCCTCCTGGAAATACTCATTGATATCTCCAATAATAAAATTAGGCAAAAATGAAAAACAATGCTCATCATATAGACCAATAACTCTAGTAAAATTAGATTATAAAATGTTTATGGCAATATGCACAGGCAGGATCAAATGCATTCTCCCTATGTTAATTCATGAAGACCAGACAGGCTTCATTAAAGGAAGAAGTACGTATGACAATCTTAAAAGAATACTATCACTAATTGATTATAGTAAACATACAAACTCAGATTTAAACATAATCTCCCTAGACATTAACAAAGCCTTTCATTCAGTTAAATGAAACTTCCTAGCACTAGTTTTAAAAGAATATAAATTTCCCACAACTTTTAACACACTCATCCAGACATTATATAAAGACTCTATTGCATATGTCAAATTAGGTTCGCAGAGATCAGGTCCCATACAAATAAAGAAAGGAACTAAACAAGGTTGTCCCCTATCACCACTACTATTTGCATTACTTATCAAACCCTTTGCAAATCAGATAAGATCAGATAATAGTATTAAAGGCATACACATTAATAAAATGTTAAATCTTAAAATACAACTTTTTGTGGATGGCATTCTTCTAACCATTACAGACACTTTGCAAGCTTTGTTCAATGACATAAGCAACTTTCAAAGTGTTTCAGGTTTACAGTTTAATGAAAACAAAACAAAAATCATACTATGTAATGCTAAAAAGAAATATTTGAATAAAAAAATTCTAAATATTTAGCAGTAGATAATAAAGTACAATACCTAGGTATAAATTTATTTGACGATTTAACTGAATCACTTATATACAACTATAAAAAAAATATTGGGTAAAATACAACAAACAATATCTAACTGGAATAAATATTTTCTTACAATGGCAGATAGATTATATCTTATTAAATCAGTTGTATTTCCCAAGATATTATATTAAAACAAAGCTTTTCCATACCGCCTCCCAAATATATCATTAAAAAGTATAACAAAATAATATTAAACTTCTTATGGTATCCAAACAAACCATGGATTGCATTAAATAAACACTTAGGAAACTGGGAGGATGGTGGAATTAATTTACCAGATACTGACACATACATTACATCTTCTTTCATTAAAAATATAACTTTATGGTCAAGTGCCTACTACCTACCTATTTGGAAACAAATACACAAACAGATTTATATAGAAAATAGTCACAGATATATACAAGACCAATTCGCTTTTGTTACATCACCCCTAGTCTGGGTGATAAAGCATCACCTAATGAGGAAGAATAATACTAACAAATTGCCATCAAAATATAAGAGCACTACATTATTAATATGCAAAACATACATAAACAAAGTTCCAAATATAAAATCTTTTTTTTTACTTTTCCCATAGCCTTTACACCTACTATCTTTGATACATTCCAAATTCAAAAAATTAGTTTTTTCAAAAAAGGCTCCATAAGATTTTGTTACCAGTTGACAGAACAAGGGAAAACACTAACTAATGAACAAATAATTAGTAAATATAATTTAAATAGTGATTACTGGGTACTACTGCAGAATTTGAAAGAATATATTTTAAACAATACTGAACAAATGCAATCATCAGTCAGACAGAATGTACCAAATTTTGTCGATTATTTTATTATAATCACAACTCAACTTATCAAGGAGGTGGTTATCTGTCTAAAAGTTATAAAATTATTAAAAAAACAAAAATCTACATTGTAGACACTTACTGGGACTATTACACACAAATAAACAATCATCCACCTACTGAAGCAGAAAAAAAGAGCATTTTAAAATCCCCAAAACAGTCAACACTTTCTTTATACTGGCAACTGTTCACCTGGAGATATTTGCACAGACATTATCATACTCCACACAAACTAGCCAAAATATTTGCTAGTGAGGATCAATGTTGGAGATGTCAGATTAAGACAAGAGCAGACTGGCAACATATATTTTATGAATGTAAATGTCTAACTTTGTATTGGAATAACATCAATTATTTTTTCCAGCTTGTTTTCAATGATAATTATCAATTAACAAAGTCAATGATTTTATTTAATTCTCCCATTCCGGACTGTGTACCTAAAAAAGACTTTGAGATCTTTTGGTCTTTGATGGCAGTAGCACGCAAAATCATCACTATTCACTGGAAAAGTGCAACTTCTCCCACGTTTAAGGAATTTAAAAATATTTCTGTAACAGTTGGACATATGGAAATATCCACATTAAAAAGTAGAACTACCAGACTTACATCATTATACAACTATTGGATGAAAATATTGGAAATGTTTGAGAAAATGGACAAAAATAATGATCAAACATTTCATACTGCACAAAGTGATTAAAAATATTCATTGTTTTCTGCTTTACAGATACCATTATATATAGTTATGCATAGTTTTGTAGTTTATAGGTTATAAAATTGTATATATGTTACATATCTTCTATTCATACAATGTTTATCAAGTTATATTTATAAAAAAATAATAAAATTATTAAATGTAAAAGAAATAGGAAATAGATACAAGTAAAAAACTAGCATTCACCAGCTACATACAAAATGAGTAAAGATTTTACAATGTTGGTTGATAATGAGTATATATATATATATATATATATATATATATATATATATATATAAATATATATATATATATATATATATATATATATATATATATATATATATTTATTTATATAGGTAGTACAATATTTGTGCATACAAAATTTATAAGACATTCAAGCTAATAAGGTTTCAATGAGGGAGAGAGTATAGGGACAAAAGTGAGGAGTATGTGAGATAGTAAAAGGAGGTAGAAAGGCTAATACTAGAATGTAGGTTGTTAGGGAAAGGGGTAGTAAGTTTATGCAAGAAAAGAGGGAAGCTGATAAGTTATACAGGAGGAAAGTAAGAAAGAGGGGAAAGGAGCTAAAAAAAGGACTATGATGTATGGAAAGTAGCTTAGGGAGGATGAGTGCAGTGGCAGGACCAGATAGTTTTCAAATATTCTCTAGATGCTGTTTTGAATTGATAAGGTTGTTTAAGAGATGTAATTTCTAAAGGAAGTTTGTTGCAGGATATGGCAGGGTTGTAACTGTAGAGGGTGCAACCAGTTTTGGTCTTGGGTTTATATATTTGTAACAGATCTTGGTCAGAGCTATGCAGAAGTCTAGTGGGGGATATTTAGAGATAATAGGGGTAAGGCTAGGACAGAAAGAGTGCTGGTAAAGGATTGAGTGAATAATCTGTAGTTGAGATTGTAGGAGCTGATAGGGTAATTCCAGCCTGTCTAGTTGTTTTAGAGAAAGACAATGATGAGACTGTTAAGTAAGGTTTGCAGCAAATTTAGCCACTTTATTGTAGGTAGATTTGAGTTTGGTTAGGAGTGAGGAGTTCAGATTGGTAAAGATTTGACAGCTGTACAATAGACTAGGAAGGTGGTATGCTTGTGATGGGACTGTTATTGCCTTGGAAGTTAAGTACTTTTTATTTTGGTATAGGAGTCCCAGTTTTTGGTGTGTCTTTTTAATATAATTAGAAACATGTAAATCAAACTTAAGTTGGTCATCAATTGTGACACTTAGTAGTTTTGTACTTGGTTCAACAGTGATAGTAGTGTTATTGCTGGAGAGTATAGTAAAAGTAGATTTTAGATTTGAGAGATTTTTGGGGAGAAAGAGTAACAGCTTAGTTTTCTTAAGGTTGAGGATTAGTTTGTTGCTACAGAGCCAGGATTCAACAGAGGAAAAGGATGCTTGGGTTTGAGAGTAGAGATCAGTGGGAGTGTCAGACATGGTGATGACTGTATAGTTGTCAGCATATTGAATAAGTAATAACTGTGGACAGGAGGTATGTAGTACATTAGTGAAAATATTAAATAGTAGTGGACCAAGGATAGATCCCTGGGGGACTCCCATTATTACTGGGAGGGAAGGGGATAAAGCAGAAAGCCATTTGACATATTGAAGGCAGTCAGAGATAGCTGGAAAACCAGTAAATAGTAGAAGATGAGAAATTAAGGTTAGCCAGTTTGGCCAGAAGAAGAGGGTGGGAGACTGTGTCAAAGGCCTTGGAGAGGTCCAGGAATAGACAGGAGACCAGTTTATTGTTATCTTGAGCAAGAGATATGGTGTTTAAGAAAGATATTAGTGCAGTTGTGGTGCTATGTTTGGGGGGAAACCACGTTGTGTGGGTGTAAGTAGGTTTTCCTGAAGTAAGTATTGCATAACTTGTTTATGGATACATTTTTCCAAAATTTTTGAGAGATGGGACAAGATTGCAATTGGCATGAAATTAGAGATGTTGGTGGAGTTACCACTTACCCCCCCCCTTAACACTCCCCTTCCAAAAATCAAATTACCTCCCTTCCTATCTACCACCCCAAATGAAAAATTCAAGCATCTGCTCATCAACTATTCCCCATACATAGATCCTTACTTCTGGCAAGTGATATTCTTCCTAACCCTGCTCCCTGTCTAAAAACACCAATCACAAATACAGCCCCCCCAAAACCCTTCTAACCACACTTCTTTAAAGAAACATATATTCCTCTACTGTCTGAATCTTAGAAGTGTCCTTAATAAGGTTAGTGAATTCCATGCCTGGATAGCACATTACACCCGTGACATAATCACCCTAACAGAAACATGGTTGAAACCACACAACCAAGATAAAGACATCCTCCCATCTGGTTATAATATCCTTAGACTTGATAGACAAAAGAAAAAGGGTGGTGGAGTGGCTATAGTCTATTCTGACCATCTCACTCCCCTAAGCCCAGATAAACCTACTCCCTCATTCGCACCAGCTGAACTCCTATTGGCCATCTTTAAACACAACAACTTTACTACCATTACTGTTGCAGCTATATTCCTCCTGGGAACATCAGCATCCTAGAAAACATTCTCTCCTACCTCTCTCAGACCATCCACAATGAAACTATTCTCTTTGCGGACGTAAATATCGACTGGCTTTCTCTTCAAGCACCCAACTCAACTTCTTTCATTAACTTTTATGGCTTTGAGCAACTCATCTCTTCACCAATTCATACCAGCAAATCCAAACTCCCTACCTTTCTCCTAGACTGGATCTTAGTATTTCACCCCCAAACATACCATTCTCCTGAGACTCTACCAAATACCCTCAGTGATTAATCCCCTACAAGAGTCATCAGACATACACCTCACCTCACCAGGCCCCACAAGTACATAACTTCCCACAAACTTTCCATCTTCTGCCCAGAGACCTTCAAAGACCATCTCTCTAAGATTAACTGTTCACATCTAACCACTCACCCCCTTGACGAAGCTGTCCACTCATTCCATTTTACCTTCCTAAACATACAAAACCTCTCTTGCTCCTCTTTGCACAGTCAGAATAAACTCTAATATATTTCCCTGGCTAACTAACCCTACCCGTACCCTAATGAAAAACAGGAGACAGGATGTGTAAACTATGGACAAAAACTAAAATCCCTACTCATTTACTAAATCATAAAGAGCTCAAAAACCTGGTCAAAAAATATATCCATAAAGACAAAAAGGATTTTACACCCCCCCCCCCCCACCCAAAGGTCTGACCCAAAAAAATTCTGGAATTCTGTCTCATTTTGCACCTGGTAACCCTTCACCTCCTAACCCCTGCCCAAAAAACACTACAGAAGAAACTGTGACCATCTTCAACACCCATTTTATGAAATCTATAACTAAGATGCTTAACTCATTCCCCCCTACAAATTATACAAGCAACTTCTCAAATTCTACTTCTCCACCAAACCCGTCAAACTCTTTTACCTTCAAAACAGTTTCTAAAAACTACATAACATCCTTACTCTCAAAACATAAACCATGCTCTCCTTCAGTAGAAAATCTACCCTCCTATTTCCTACAGATTGCTGCTGAACCCCTAGCTCTCCCAGTATCTATCTTAATCAATCGCTCCAACTCAGAGTCCTATGTCCCCTCTTTATGGAAAGAATTTTACACCCTACCTATACATAATTAAATACAATATTAATTTCAATATGAGGTATTGTGACACTTGAGAGGCATGTTTGTGTACAGTTCATAAACTAAACATATGTCATGCCTTAGTTGCCAGGCATGGGAATATAATCTAATAGCTGTGACTGCAGGGGACATCCGCAAATAATGTAATATGCGAGTGCAGCAACTTAGTACAGACATGCAAGGAATACAGCCATACTGGAAGTAGACAGATTTATTTATGAATCAACAATGCTGGTGAACATGTTATTCTAACTGATTGTAAAACTCTGTAAAATCTAAACACAATATCTGCTCATAACATGGACTACCTCACTCATATACCTTTTGTTCATGAGGAGAGAAACATTATGAGCATTATGTAACTGATAGTGTACTGGAGACAACCTTGAACCATACTATGAGTTGAGCAATACAAGTTACACGACATTCTTTTTGCATTCTAGAACTATTGCAGTGTTATAATTGACTTCACTGACAGTAGAACACACATGTATGGAATACAACCATGCTGCATATATTAAAACTGCTTTACTGTAGTATCAGCAATACTGGTGAACATTTTGTATTGTTATTGCTTTGAAATATATGTGAAGTGCACACACAATATCTGCCCATGGAGTGGGCTACCTCACCCATATACCTTTATTACCTGAAGTAGGAGGAACAGAGAGCATTATGTGACCAAAAGTGGCCTGAAGACAGCCTTGGACAGTACAATGAGTTAACCAATACACTTTGCAAGCCATTAATTTTGCTTTCCACGGTAATTACAGTGTTATACTTGACTGCAGCAACCATACTATAGACAAGCAATGCATGCAGCTCTACTGCTGTTGTTATGACAACACAATCCTGCTGAACACCATTTTGCTTAATGTTATTGGTATTGTTTATTATTTATTGAATATCAGTTGGTATTGTTCATGTATTGCACTACAGCTCTAATTGCCCATTTATTGCACTACAGGTCTACCTGGCCATTTATTGTACTACATTTTTTCTTGTGTATACTTTATTGCAGTAAATGCTTAATATTTCTTGCTTATTGCACTACAGTTAGCATGCTACATCCATACTTACTACACTCACAGTGCAACCTGGCCAGGCACCCATCATGGGATTTGACATTGTGAGCCCTTTCAGCTGCAGCTGTTGGGAGAGAAGCACACCATTATGCATACCAGTTTTGCAGACATTCAGCTTGCATATTAGTAAAATAGAGGAAAAATTACTTACATATTTGCGGGGCATTCCCTGCTCTTGCCTATTAGACCCAGGTGTCCAAGGTTCCCCTCTTCCTCCTTTTCAGGTCATCATAATGGTGATGGCACTGTTCACCTGTGTGGGGTATGCTAGTAACACTGGTGAGTTCCCTGGCCAAATGGTTGTAGGCCTCCACCTTACACTCTGGGCCCTGAAATCCATGCTGCATAAGTCAGGGTTCATGTTTTTTAACAAGAAGCCCAACCATGACCCTGCACTTTTGAATACCACACCTCTGTGCCTCAAAGCACACAGCATCACAAATACCACCAGCCATACCAACAGTTGATTGAACTCCAATGACTGTTGCAGAATTCCTGCCTATTGAACTTAATATAGGCTTTCCCCCCTTTACACGTCATTCACCAATATTCAAAAAAGCACTACACTACTTACCAGCACACAAACCAGATCAGTGAAGCCAAGCAGTGTGAAAACTTGTAGAACTGTGGTTTTAACAAGGCATAGCACCACACAAACATTGTTAACATGTTTATGCGCAGCTTAGCATGAATGGGCAGTGCTTAGCAGAGCACAACAGTGCCAAAATTTACAATAGTTTCATAAAATTAAACAAAAATATTACATTCATTTATAGACATATTCTGTCTGTTATGGACTTGAACCCAGGCCCTATTACACATAAGACCATAACTCTACCCATGTAACTAGATGGATATTGTAAAAGTTAGCGTACCTTCACAATTACTACCAGTCTACCTGTTAGCGTTGCTGAGCACTAGGCCACACCAAGCAAACAAGCTTAAACACACCTATAAATAAATAATTAATTACATCTGGTTTGTATTTTTAGATGTCTGGCAGGTGTCAGCCATGTATGTATAAGCTCCACTTGGCTCTGCTGCACCTTGTGCCACACAAACAAAAAAAAAAAAAAGAAATAAAACAGAAAGAATTTAATTATGATAATTAATTACATCTGGTTCCTATTTTTAGATGTCTGCCAGGTGACAGTTGCCTATATGTGAGCACAGCTTGGCATTGCTGCACTCCATACTACACTGTGCAAACACGCAGTAAAAAAACGTAATTAAAAAAATAACACATCATAAAAATGACATATTATATAGTTTACACACTTGACAACATTACAACAGTGGTGGGGAGCTTTACAGAGAGCCTCACACTCATCTGTATCCATGGGTAGCTGCTGCACCTCTCCCTACACTGATTCAACATCCATGTTCCTTGGCTGTCGGTCAGCAGCGCACCTTCATTAATATGCATGGCGTGCTGCCAAGGGGAAACTGCAGCCATGTCCACAGATGCATTCCATGTAGGTTCTACACTGAGCCTACATGGATTTTATTAAATCCTGGGGATAGTGCAAGTAAACAAATATTTAGTGCTTCAACTAGAATGTGTGCATTTAATCCAACCCTTTATCTATTACCTCTATATCCAAGATTGGGAAGTTTGAGTGTGTGTGTGTGTGTGTGTGTGTGTGTGTGTGTGTGTGTGTGTGTGTGTGTGTGTGTGTGTGTGTGTGTGTGTAGTACAGTTTATGAATTTTCATGTAATATGTCTGTATTTTTATATTTTGATGTAAAATACTAATAACAAAAAAGTAATATACCTTACATCAACTTTTAAACTTGATGTATTAGAACTACTTTGCATAAAAATACACATATGAATGAATGTATAAATAATAAAAGAGATGCAAAACTGTTTAACAGACACTCTATCTTCTATCTGAATTGTCCGTTCTGGGGCATTATTTTCTGCTTTTATTATTACTGCAAAATGTTACATTTCAATGCTTTCCTTTATGTTAATGGTCAAAATACCCATTGCCATGATTATATTTTTGTGTTCCTTTTTCAAACTTCCTCAAATTCAGTTCTCAAGTAGCTCACGTAGGTGCTGAAAAAAATTACATATAGCACAGTTGTCTCTTACACTTCACTTGCCTTCGACCTGACTATTTGTGGCAGTCTGGACATTACCTCATTTTGTTTAATCTGTAGTCTTATTCTGAAAATTCACTACTTATTTTTTCATTTTGGCAAAATTGCTATCTCCTCTACAAGAAGCCATTCAGTATTCAGTGAGTATATATGCTGTGGTACTGGACAGGTAATGGAATTTATTTTTTTTTTTAAGTTAATTTTATGTAGAACTCCCTGCCTTGGTTCATTATTTTGGTAAGTTCATTTTAGCCTTTATTATATTTGTTCCTGTCTACTCTCATATATTCTGTTACTTGTACATATCTGAGAATGAATATTTTACAGCACAATATTATTTCTTTTTCTGTAGTAAAAGAAAAAAAAATAGATAAATAATAAATAAACAAGCTTGTCAACTTTCTCTGGGTTGAAATCATCTCACATACTGTGCCAAAGTGCTTAGTTTCTTCATGTGTCACAATCTCATTTAAATGCAAATAAGAAAGAAACTAAAGAAAGGCACACATCTCCAGGAGAAACAAATGACACTGCTGAACTGCAGTTTGGAAATAAGGTTAGCAGTAACCTACAGGTATGGCATCCAATTTGCCTGCTGATATTAAACTTTTTATTGCTAGGATGAAAAGCTTCAACTCACATAGGACAGACCTGTGTGTGAGCAAATAATTACTACAGCTAACATGTGGAAGTCTTCTTTATACTGGGGTAGAAAACTGCTGTTAAATTTAACTTATCTGTTATTCTTATGGGTAAAGATGTTCTCTCTCAGTGACAAACACAATTCTAAACAGACAGAAGCTATAAAGTTTGTCAGCAATATAAAAAGGATTTAGCCTTGGGATCACTGCAGTTTAGTAAATAAAGTTTTTTTTATCTATGGACGAATTTGCATGAGCCCGATGACTTGCCATCTAAATGATACCAAAGAAATGGTATCAGTAATGTACATATACTTTAGTTTATCATTATAAATAAAAGAAAACATGGAAGAGGATATTTTCATACCACATGTTTTTAATACAATATAATTGATGCAAGAAATTATTGCAATCTGACTCAGTGTTCATCAAAACTGGGTTGGTCATATGATTAATTGTGACAAAACATTTGATTATACACGCATTTAAAAATGGTTTGATAAAGAGTCAAACAGTAAAATTCTGAAATGATCTGTCTTATGAAATGTGATGTTAAGCTGAAAAACGTTATTTGAAGTAACACACTGGGCCGGATTCACGAAATCTCCGTGTAAGACTTAATATGTCTTACTCGGAGGCTGCAGTTGAACGGTATGACGTCAGCGTGCCGTGAATATTCATGAGGGCATGCTCACTCATCCGTAACTCTTACACGGACTGAGTAGGCAAGCAGGGGGCATGTCCGACTGCCGAGCAGTCTAAAAGTCCATGCCCCTGCAAGGTTTTAAAAAGCATAATGTCAACAGACAAGAGCAAGTTCGCTCAAATGTACTTGCACCCAACACTACACTCCCTGACACTGTAAACCCCCATCACAGTTATAAAATGTAAAATATTAATTTAATTTTTTAAAAATCCACGATATAGCTGCCCATATTTGTGCTTGTTTGCACGGGTGTGCCCATTGCTTAACCACAGTTAGCAATTGTGACATTGTAGAGCATATAAGAACTACTTATGCAAATTAATCCAAATAGCAATAGCGTAATGGTAGAGCGTATGCACAAAGAGAAGATATTCACGGTTTGAGTCCCACCACTCCCCTTCTTATTTATGTTTTAAATCAGTATTTGAAATAATACCAGACAAATATGATTAAAATTTTATTAAAAGCAGTGACATGGCCAATGTATCAGTGAACAAAATATATAGATATATAATAGCCTGCCGTTAAGCAATGTTTTACACAGCTAAAGACAGGTGTCCATAGTTTAATAGCGCTATACCCATCTAAACAGAGGTGCCCACAGTTTAATAGCGCTTTATCCAGATAAACAGAGTTGCCCATAGTTTAATAGCACGACACCCAGCTAAACAGAGTTGCCCATAGTGTAATAGCACTTTACCCAGTGCAATAGAGTTGCCCAACATTTAAAAACGCTTTACCCAGCGCAATGTGTTTGTGTGGACATGCGCGCCGAGCCAACCAGGGCACCGTAGGGCACAGGGGAGCAAGTAGAGCTAAGTTGCTTAAACGCAGCCACACCCCCTAGCCTGTCTAGACAGTATTAAAATAAAAGAATAACAAGGCTTGAATCCAGGATGCTTTGCATCATAATCAAAGTACAGAACCACTAAGCCATGACAACATAACGGAAACAGCCACTATTAACATACATAAACTTAGGAATGGTAGGTTAACCATTACTATGCAGGTCTGCAGTCAGCCGAGATGTTTACAAAATGGCCAATCACAAAAAAGTGTGGGAAATGCAGCATATTTAAGCCCCACAGGTGGGAATACACGCCATAACTGACTGTAGCTCACATCTGCAGTCAGAATGTCTGGTGTTGGAGAGGCAGTGCGCTTCCGAGCGCAGAGATGGGGCACCGAGGAGTGCAAATACATTGTTTGGCTCCTAGTCCATCTTCATGAGGCAAGACTCCTGCAGGGCCAGTTCCAAGGGATGGAGTACAAGGCAGAGGCTTGGAACCAGTTAGCTCGTGACCTCACCAGTGCCACAGGCGTTCCCCGGACTGGTGAGCAGGTCCGTCACCACCATGCGGACCAGAAGAGACAAAAGGAGGACCGCCTGAACCAGTGGAAACAGGAGGCCCGTGGGATGTGGGATGCCCCACAATTGAGTATGTAGCCATGGAATGCAGTATGTAAGGATTTAAAATGGAGTATGTATAACGGATAGGAATGTCTCAATATCCCTACATTTGCTTTTCAGTTGCAGGTGAACGTGTTACAAATCAGCAAGCCTATGAAGATAGGCTGTGCCACCAGGCAGGTTAGTGATTATTCTGCATGTATTGTTATATAAAATATGGGAGACAGCATGAAAGAAAGTGTTGTAGTCCAATAATACAGCCATAAAATGGACTGAATAAGTCCTCTGCATGTACTGTCAGATAAAAACGTTAGAGAGGTAGAAAAAGAGTGTAGTAACCCATTAAGAAAGGTAACAGATGTCTGGAATAATATCTCTGCAGGCACTGTCATATAAAATAATATGTAAGTGAGCCTGAAAAAAGAGTGTGCTAACCTATTAATAAAGGTATAATATGTCTTGAACATGTCTGCCATATATACCGTTAAAACAAATAAAGGAGTGAGCCTGTGGAAAAGTGTGTAATGTCATTAATAAAGGTCTAAAACCCAGAGTGTGTCTGTTTCACTTAGTATGAAATGTTGTTGTACCCTTGCATTATACAAATAGTAATGTGTTAGAAAGTGCTGGCAACCCAGAGTTCTGCAGTCCCATCTAAAGTGGGTGATGGAAGTGCTAGTAGCTGTGAAGTAAATATACAGTCCTCAAGTCAGTTACTGGCTGGCATGCATAAGTAAATCTGGCACATGAGTAGCATGCGAATATGTTCCCCAGAAATGTAAGTGTGCTTCAATAAATGCACAATTATAAGTGAAAATGTCATGTGAAAACATCCAGATATGTACATAAAGAAATATAAATGCAACCATGACATATGTAGCAGTAACATCTGCATCCTGGACAGTTAGTATGTGAGATATAGGTCAAGTATAGATTGAACTAGCCAGACCCATTACACAACCTAATGCATGGTGGCAAGTGTAATAATACATGTAGGGAATAGACACCTGCAGTCACTAGGAATGTAGTGTAGAGTAAAAGTGTTTATAAGATGTTAATGGTAGTTTTTTCTACACCCTACTGTTTGTGCATAAACCATGCAATTCCGCACTGCAATGGGTATGTGTAATCTTAAATATTTGTCGGGACATATGTCCTATTGTTCCATAAATATTTGCACCTATGTTGATGCATGTGTCCTGTTCAAACACCATGTTCATGGTGGCCTGTTGCTACCAATCATCCCTGCATGCAGCTGGAATAACCACTGTTGTTCAATATATGCATGTGTTATGTTTGCTGTTCAACTGTTGGAACTGTGGTGTGTTGGGTTAATGGGAATACAGCATGCTGTTACAACTAATCTGGAATGCTGGTGTTTATGTTGTAATGAAACACACCGAATCACAGAATGTATGGGAAGGCCAGTCCCAGCAGAGCCACCTGTCCTTCCTCAGTTGGCGAGTGCACCTGGCACCAGTGGCTCTGGTGCCCAGCCCGGACTCCACTCATCCATTGGTCCTGTGCCACCTTCAGGTGGAAGCGCTGCGGGGGATGGGGTTTGTCCCCCCCGTGCAAGCGTGGGCGGAGAAGGGCCACCCGTCACCCTTCGAAGGATCCGGGCTGTGGTGCGTAGGGAGATCCAGCGTTCAGTCACTGATCCCCTATGCCAGCTTGAGGCGAGAGTGGCGCATCTCACGGGTGAGCCTGCCAGTCCTACTCAGCCCCCAGCACAGCCACCCCCGGGGCTGTGAAGGTGCAGTGGTGACCGCCCATGGGTGGGGATCTCAGTTCCACTGTTACCATCTGTGGGCTCATGGGCTTGCGATTTCCAGACAACCTTCCCTGTCAATTGTGTTCACCCACCCCATGTGTCAAATTTCACCCCTGTATGTGTCTTGTTTGTCTTGTCTGTTTACCTCCCCAACCTACCTCCCCAAATATACCTATTTCCCCTACCTCACTTACCACTCTCACCTGAAAAAAAAAAAAAAAAAGTGCAGTCTGTACCCGAAAAAAAATTACGCTCCATACATAGCTTCCCATTTTGCACACATGTCCATAGGACATGTACACTGATAATTCTAATTGGCAGTGCAACAAACTATGTTGTCCTCACCCCTCTCTCAGGGGTGGAAGGACTCAAAACTCACCCCAAATTTTCAACATATGCACAGCTGTTGCTTTTAAAGAAATGGCCAGCTATGGGCCTTCCCTACACCCTTCCTGCACATCCCGAGCTTGTTTTCCTACTGTCTGTCCCTCTCTGTGCCCCCTTTTTTCACCACTTTCCTATCTCCCCATTTTCTTTTCTTTAAAAGAAATTAGCGCGGGGGTTAGCGGGAGTAAGCACTTTTAAGCAGTAGTTAGGGGGTGCTCGAGTGTGAGCTTGTGTGCGCTTAGCTAAGCATTGCTAAGCATCGCGCAAACCTGCACCAACCCACTTACAACTGCTTAAAAGTGCCTTAGTCACTCTGTATGACAAGGCCCTTGTATTGCTCAGCAGCAAAAAAAAAATACCCTTATCAGTCTTAAACCTGGGACCTTGGACTCACCAGTCTGCATGAAGTACCACTAAACCACAGCAGATAATTGCTGAAAGTAATTTATCTTGCATTACCATGAGCGAATGTAAAGGAAAAATAGGAATGGCAAAACACAAATCTTGTTCTGTGGGCCTTAACCAGCAGGTGTTGTTGAATTGCATGACATGACTGTGAAAAGAGAATCAGCCATGCTAGTAGGGAATAAGGTTACAGTGGCAGCTTACAAACCCCACATAGTATCAGAGCAGGATACACACTGGCATATTAGCATAGGTCACAGGCCAGACCTCCCAACAGTGACTGCTCTACAGTGATGACCCTGATTAGTAAACAAAAGTTAGCTGTGCCCCTCTGATTCCCTGTGAAATGTACTAACAGTAGGTAGAAAGGTGCTGAATCTCACTTAATAACAAATGTCAATAAGTGAGAATAGACACCGCTTGCACATCATAAAAGGTGTAGTAATAGAAATGGTCTGAATCACCCAAAGTCTGAACTGAAAAATGTCAGAACTATATCACAGGTGTATCCCAGTTATATGTACCTTTCCCTGAGGCTGTTGAAATATATACATGAGAGTATCTGAGGCCTGGAAGAGTCAGAAACACACAGGCATATCAGCTTGTCTGCTGTTACACACTCTGCAAATAGCTGTAGAATGAATCCCACAAGCATGCCCTTATGTAGAAGTACAACACAGAAATAGCAAAAGATGTAGCCATGTACTGCTAGCAACCACCTGTGACAATGCCATTGTTCAGGTGCTGAAAAGACTGCTGTGGTGCACAGTCAAAGAATACTAGGCTGACCTCTATCTAGCATCTGGATATGTCCACAGGTGGGAGCTACTCAGACAGACTACAAGCCTTCATAGACTTACAGGTACACAGCAACTCTGCATGTTCAGCAAGATAAACATCACATGATAATAAATAATGCACACTGCAGTTCTGCACCCCTACCCAAAGGTACTATATACCCGTGTAGTCAAGCACAACCAAGGGTGTAGGTAGGCATACACAGTACAGAAATATGTCCAGTCGTCCTGAGCAGACTGTGCTAATGCCAACACAAACAACAAACTGTTCAGATGTGAGTAACGTACTAATGACAGTATAGTAGTTCACAAACAGTGCATGTGCCTGATATTCATAATTGGTAGTACAACATACTTAGATATCATCACCACTCTCTCAGGGGTGGAAGGTTTCAAATATCCCACCTAATGTATTGCATATGCACAGCTGTTGCTGGAAAAGAAATGGGCAGCTATGGACATTCTCCACACCCATCGTGTACATCCCAAGCTAGTTTCCCTACTGTCTTCCCCTCTTTGAGCACCCTTTATCACCACATTCCTATCTCCCCATTTACTTTTCTGTCAAAGACATGGGCACGGGGGTTAGCGGGAGTGAGCACTTATAAACAGTAGTCAGCAGGTTTGCACAAGTGTGCGCATGTGTGCCTAGCTTAGCATTGCTAAGATATGATAAGCTCCGCCAAGCTTAGCTTACTATTGCTAACATAAAGTAAGCTAAGCTAAGATAGCTTAGTATTGCTAAAATACAATAAGCTAAGCTAAGCGTCAAGCAAACCCGCGCCAACTCGCTTACAACTGCTTAAAAGTGCATTTGTCACTCTGTATGACAAGGCCCTTGTATTGCTCAGCAGCAAAATAAAATACCCTTGTCAGTCTCAAACCGCACACCTTGGACTCATCAGTCTGCATGATGTACCACTAAGCCACAGCAGATACACAATAACTTGGTGCTGAAAGAAATATAACATGCCTTACAAGGAGTGCAGTTAAAGGGAAAATAGGAAAGCCATAGGAATACATTGCAATAAAGAAATATGACATGCATTACAAGGACTGAATGTAAAGGGAAAATAGCAAAGCCATAGGAATACATTGCAATAACTACTGTTGTATGCCAGTTAATTCCCTAATTCCAAAAGAAAGTACATACTCCCATGTATCCAGTGTTAGCATTAGGAGGTGTGAGTAAACTTACACACTGAGAAGAGTGTACTGGAAAAAGCAACAGTCAGGTTTCAGTACAACATGCATTTCACTGGCTACAACCCAGCTTCAGATATGAGACATATACCAACCTTCTGACTGACACAACAGTATCCACAGCAGACAAGCATGGTCCCCACCTTGCAAAACTGTAAGGCCTATGCCTACCTAACCTATTATTTTATAGCAGTGTCCTGAAATCACAGTGAGAACTGCAATTACCACACAGCAGGCTGCATGCAATTACTAAATGATGGGCACCAATTAGTGCAGAGGCCATCACATGCACAAGTGCAGATACCTACAAAAGCAGCCTGTACTTGCTGTCCACACATGCAATAATATCATTGCAGCAACTGGAGAGAGAGAGCGAGTGAGAGAGACAGACAGACAGACAGACAGACAAACAAACAAACAGAGGCAGTTGGAGACCAACCCAATAAATAACAACAAACAGAGGCAGTTGGAGAGACCAACCCAAAAAAAAAAAAAAAAAAAAAAAACAGAGGCGGTTGGAGACACCTACCAACCAAAAAAAAAATAAAACAAACAGAGGCAGTAGAAGACACCAACCTAAACAAATAATAAAAAAAAAAAAACATCAACAGGTACAACAGACTGTGGTGAGAATTACAAAGGTAAGGTATGTAACACAAATGTATTTGCTGGCATCCGAATGATGTGTATGTGGTAGCAGTCTGCATCTATATGTATATGTAGATGTGCATAGGGCAAGGGACATACTGCAACTGTTAGTGAAGTCTGGACATATATATGTATTTGAAGGTTGCTATGTGCACATATCTATGTAGGTTGTAGTGTGTGGCATTGAAAACAGCAAGCAGTGCAGGTATATGTCATGTGGTAGTTAAATGCTGTGGGACTGAGTTACAGCCAGTGAGGTCTGCTATGGCTATACGGGCTGAGGACAGCAAAATGCATTCTGCACAACACTGTGCAATATTATTACGTAATTGTATGTCTCACAACTGTTCCATAATTGATACTCCCACCATGAAAGGTGGGCAGTATATGTGCATATATGTGCATGTATATGTACAGCAGTGGCTGTTTACAAGTATGTGTGCATATATATATCTATATATATATATATATATATATATATATCTATATATATAGATATATATATATATATATATATATATAGATATATGTATATATACATATATAGATATATAGATATATACATATATAGATATATATATATATATAGATATATAGATATATACATATATAGATATATATAGAGATATATAGATATATACAGATATATATGGATATATATGAATATATATATATATATATATATATATATATATATATATATATATATATATATATATATATATATATATTTATATACACATATATGTATATAGATATATATAGATATGTATATATAGATATGTATATATAGAGTGATATATAAGTATATATATGTATATAAATATTTTTATATATATATAGTGAGAGAGGGAGACACATGGTCAGACGTATTGCAACAGGTACCTGGTGACCAAGGCATGGACTGAACACCAATGTTGATACTGCAGTGCCATACCCCATTCCAAAACACTTTACCCATTAACTACCAGATAGGTGGTTGCCTGACTAACACTGAAGGTGTCAGAAGGGAACATGGGACACAGGTGGACAGTAGCCTCCCCTTTGATATTCACAGTGCCACACTAGTCTTTTAATCTGTCTACGTGGTACGTGTAATCACAAATGATGTGTCATGTACAGAAATATAGGTCAGTGTTGCCCCATGTGGTATGTACCTCACATGACAACTACAGCAAGTGGAAAGGCCACAAACATACCTCACAAAGGGTAATACTGCACTGAAACACATACTCTATGCAGACTGACCCACATAACCACAGCTACAGTGCGTTGTATACCAGCCACCCAGAGGTTACCTCTGCCAAACATACAGAGGTATGCCACACCCATAGCAGTCAGACAACCACCATGTCAACACCTCACAATCCCACCGGGCAACTCTGCCTAGGTCCCAAGTCCCCACAACCTCACTAAACAGCACATGCTGGAGGGATAGGCTCCTATTGGCAAATATGCCATACTCTGGAGTAAACCACCCAGCATGAACAAACAAGGCTCCTCATTAGCAGATGTCAGACATACCCCTGATGATTGTCTGGGGGATAGGTAACACGCCCTGGGAATCACCTCTGTGTATCCGGTTGACTAGAGGAAGTGAAATCTAATTACATGTGTGTCACAGGCCAGGGTAGCATATGGTTAGGCTGCTGTAGGCCCCAGGGACAATAGCGTACTACCTACTTATGACACAATGCACACAGACATGTACACAGTGCAATACCTGCTATGTGAGGTGGAATGAGTGTGACAGTGAATGTGTGCAAGGTCTGTGATGGTGTGATAGCTAAGTGTGAGGTTGTTTCTGTCATGGTCGTTTGTGTCCTAAGTGTGAGGCCAGAGAAAGATGTGTCAGTTATTGGGATGCAGACATAGTAGGAAGGTATATGTTGTGACATAGTTAATTGTGTATGACTGTGGTGTCCCATCATAGGCTGAAGCAATACATGTATGCTCAGTAAGTGGTATTGCTGATGAATCCAGCCAACATTTGAACTGTTGTACCACCTGAAGCTGTAGGCCTAAACAGCACAGTATGGTGTATGTTCACATTCCCTGGTAACACTGTCTTGTGTGTTTCCTGTAGTCTGCACAGATTACATTCCTCAGGCATAGGTATCTGTAAGTAGGGGCACACAGTACTGTAAGGTACATAGCAAATGCTCATCTGTGTTAGCATACATTTGTGTGTTGTATGAATGTCTGATGTGTATGTAATGATGCCTGTACCATATCCGCAATCACATGCGTAATGCAGGGTTTGCATGTGTACCTAGCAACATGTATACTCTGTTACAGCAGTATGCCAGCTATATTAACAACTGTGCACATATGTTAGGTAGGGGTATGGCATCAACGACTAGGGTGGGTTACTGGTTATACTGTAACTGTACTTCACATTCATTGCAATGGATGACATATTTCTGCATGCATTAGCTTGATATGTACCCCCCTGGCAAGGCTGTGCATTGGATCCCAAACAGTGAGCCGAGTACTGGTGTATACTGGTGTGTCATATGGAGTGTGGCAGGCACTGTCAGCCAGTTGTGGGCTGAGCACTGATATGTGGTTCTGAATGTGTGTCTCCTCTGACAGACTAACAGATGCTATATATGGCAGTTAACTGATATCTGTACTGTATAATGTTAAGTGTGCCGCATGACTTGCTCACACATATCATTTACTTGTCTTCCAGGCTTATGGCTCATTACAGGAACCCCTGCTACACAGCTGCAGAGGAACAGGAAATCCACCACAGCCTGGTTCGTCACTATACCCTGCTGTTTTCAAGGGCCAGCCAGCACCAGCAGGAGCGTAGTGCACATGTGGCAAGAACTTGATCGTCGGGTAAATGACATAGGCATGCATAACCGGACATATGAGCAGGTACGCCATCACTGCAGTGATTTAATTAGACATGTCCCGCGGCATGCGTCTGATATCCACAGACAACAGATTGCCACAGGTGGTGGGGTGGCCATACATACCCCCCTCTCCAGAGTAGAGGAACTGCTGCTAAGTGTGGTGGCTCCTGGCCTACAGCAACAACAACATCACACATGTGTCGTCATGGAGGCCGGAGCCACCCAGCATGGTGACATGGAGCATGCAGGTAACATGCCCTAGCTGTAGACTACTGTTACCTGTATTGTTAGATTATGCATGTGTGAGATGTGTACTGTGTTTAGCAATTGTTCTGCCTGTTGTGTGCAATACTGATAATTTGAATAGTATCTGTACACCTATGCCTGTTGTTCTACTGTAGTTTAGCACACTCACAGTAGCAATGCCACAGTTGTGGCCACTGACAAACTGTGTCATATTCTTGCAGGTCCCTCTGGTGTGACAGCAGGGCAGACGTTACATGCTGGTGAGTGGAGTGTGTTAACACTTTAAACTTGGTATTGAACTGTGCATGTCATAGGTGAGGTGTAGGCCATGTACACATAACACACCTACGCATAATGCATGATGTGCATGTTTGCTGTGAGATGAGAAACATCTCAGTAATGTCAGTAGCTGCCTCAATCACATGCAATGCACAGAGCATCAGACACAAATGTGGCAACACTGTACTCCACATTGGATTGGCATAGTTGACACACATGTACACAACATAACACGTTTGTCATATGCAGTACACTTCAACATGCTACACATAGTGTAACCGGACACCCGCTGCCAGGTCACACTTCAGTATCCCACATGTCATCCATACATCACACATACTATACCTGAGGGGTAGGGGCCTAGCATGGGGCTGTGCAACACTCCTCAACACATAACACAGTCGTGTTAGGCAATGCTCCCTATTGGACACCTCACACACCTTTGTGCAACGTGGCTGTGTAATTGTGAACTTAGCCATGGCACTGCGGTTCAGGTACAGCATGCTAGGCGGTGGTCTAGCACACTTTAGTGGCCTTGAGTGACCACATGATGGATGATGATGATGGCTAATGGTACTACACCCCATACTGTTACAATGGCCATGTCCAGGATTGGTATCCCATCACGTATACATACACCACTCATCCCGTGTGTGTACATAGCATGCATGTGCTACACCTGTATCCACAATTATCTGCTAGAGACACAGACACTGCAATCAGACATGGAAATCCATGTGACACACAGATAACACATGCAGCCATGGTATGTATACCTGTGTGTGATGGTGCACAGGGCATTGCAGAGCTTATAATACTTGCACAGAAATGTTGTGTCCTTGTACACATTGTGTTCCAGGGTGTAGGCAATCACTGAACATGCACACACATGCACCACAGCCATGTACACTGTCATTAACTATGGCTGTCTACACTCACACTGCATGGACTTGATCAACACTTATTCTGCATGCTGACACGTGTGCGTGACTGTTTGCCTTGTGATACTGTCACCCACCTTCAACCAGTATTGAGTATGATTTGGATTTCTGTTGTGTGTGTGTATCTGTTGTAGTGAGGAGTGTGCATGTGTTCCTGTGTGCATGTGTTCCTATGTTCCTGTGTGCCTGTGTGCCTGTGTTCTTGTGTGCATGTGTGCATGTGTGCATCTGCAGACCGTAACGTGTGTTTCCTGTCTTTCTCTCACAGGTGTTGAGATAGGGCTTGGCGAAAGCAGCAGGCGACCTGATGCCACTGCCATGGATAGTGGTGATGATGACACATGTATTTTGGCACAGGGAGATTTGACAGGGTCTGTCGTTGGTCCACCAATCGACAGTACACAGTGTTCAACCCCATCTATGCACACACTCATACTGCCATTACATCCCTCACCACCAATGGCCATAGGGGAGGGACAGCATACAGCTGGCATTGACCAGGAGAGTGTGGTACCCATGGCACGTGCATCAACTCACAGCAGCTATAGCCGTAGACCCAGAACAGTACCACATAGGTGGAGGTCCAGGGGTTCTCGGGGGAGCACCACTGGACATATTGCCCCTGGCAGGCGTGCCCTCACAGGTCTTATGATGACCACTATGTTCCGGGCTGTAATGCAGGCTCAGGCACGTATGGAATGGTACACCAGGCAAGGACTTAGGGCACAGAGGGCACATAACACTGCTATCAATGACAGCATCCGTGACCTTGCCGGTGCCATCTGGACATACACCGAGGTCATTGATAAATGTTGGGGGGGAACAATAGATGCCCTCCACAACATGTCTTCCTTGAACCAGGACAGTGCGGGACGGTTGCCATGTTGACACGAATGCATGCCAGCAACAGCAACAGCAACAGCTGGCTGTGGTCCCGGACAGCCCGCAGCTCACAGCCACTCCTGTAGTGGCAGTACCAGCCCCAGCAATGCTGGGCTGGGCTGGCCTGTCCATTGTCCATCCCAGTAGACCACGTGCACATTGCTCTGGCCAGTCCCAGCAGGGACATCGGTCCAGTCATCATACCTCTGCCTCTGATGACAGTACCCAGTCAGGGTTGGTACCCGATATCGTCCGTAGCACCCCTGCCAGGCACAGGTACTGTGTCCGTGGCCAGAGACAGTGATCTGTACAGCCAAGCAGGTAGAGTCTGTTGCTGTCCCACAAACCACTGTATATGGCAGCCACATGGTGGAGCTGTGTGCATGCAGACACACACACATTAAGCAAACAACTAGGGCTCACACATACACACACATATTACATCGACATTGGTCCATGCTGTACTGTTGTCTCTCACACACACACACACACACACACACACACACACACACACACACACACACACACACACACACACACACACACACAAACACAGACATGTCAATTGGATGGGTTAATGTCAGGCTCTGGCAAACAACAAAACGCCCTGTGCATATGATGATACCTGTGCCGCCTCCTGTCATCTGCATTATTGACGGAGGGACAGGCTAACATGGTGCTGATGCACAGGGTGACACTATAGCAGTATAGCAATAATAGCGAGTTGTCAACAACGAAGTCTAACTACATCCTTGTAGGTATATCTGAGCAGACATTATGCATCAAAGCTCTGATTGTCAATGTAGCATTGTTTACACCACTGTTAGGTCTATGTATGTATTATCCACCCATGTGCCACTTGGCTGATGTGTGATGTGTTGCCAGCATGTATTCGCAAGTGGACAGTACGTATGTGATGTGTGCAGTACAGATTATCAAGTGTACATCTGTGAACATGGTGGGTGCGCACTGTCTGGATGTACGTGCATAGTGAACACATGGGACATGTGGCATACCCTGTCGTACACATTATTAACATCCCATTGCATCTTTCAATGGCCAGTATGCATTCTACTACAGTTATGTACTAACATGGGTAGACGTGTGTATGGCATGGGTTGACACTATGCTGCGGGTGATACCGTTAATATCAGTCAATGATTTGCAGTCTGGTAGTATACACAACCTCAACAGCATGACAATAAGCAATCATTGGATGATGTCCTGACAAATGACACACAGTAGTAGGGAACCCAGTATCAATTGGATCCTTCCGGTGCTACACTATAAGACTAACCAGTGGTGATGACCGCCACCCATTACTGTGACCACACATGTGTGTCATATAGCCCCCTTAGGTACATGCAGACACACTAGGGATGTGTCCATCCAAATCTGGGAATGCATGGAATGGCCTACAATGCATTCCCTGGATGGGATGCATATCCTACACAAGGGTATCATACAGACAGATACCTGTTGTGTGATACATGCTGTATAGCAGTAAGCCAACTATGGCATAGTCATACTCATGTACTATACATACTATCCCATCAGTACCACACAAGTGGTAGCCCTCAACATGTATGTCAGGTACCATTGTGTACATACAGTCCCATGTTATGTAATGTTTCCCTTGGTATCCACATATCCATAGGTATTGTGGAGTCCCAAGGTGTATCACAGACATTAGAGGCCTGAATGCATATCCACAAGGCAGTCGTACACCTATAAAGACTGTCCATTCTTGGAAGACTTTGTTGTGTATGACCATGTCTGATATATACCCCAGGCATATACCCTCACTCACACTACTCTTAAGTAACTGTCATGAGTGTGTGTGCCACAGATGACCTTGGCCACAGAACACGACAGTGGACAGCCGTGTCACAGACATACATATGTGACCTACAATCTGAGTAGCAGCAGCACAACCTGTCAATGGAAATAAATGTATTCATGTAGTACGCAGGCTTCACACCTATGTACTGATTGACGGGACATGTACGCATATATATTTGCCAAGCAGATACCTGATGTCTGCAATGCACTTACTGTTGTCATCATACTATGTCATACCATAGTAAAAGCAAAACCCACACTGTGTTGACCAACAGTGACACACAAGTCAGCATTTGCAGGATTTAAACCCCTACCTAACTATGTTATGATGCTAAGGAGAGGCACATTAACATGGTGCGCTATTTGCTTTACTGGCTGGTTTCTCTTCTCCTGCAGTATTTGTAGGATGGTGACATCATCAGACTTTCCAAAGAGGAATGTACTCTTTCAGTCTCCAAAAAGGGAACTCCTTTCAAAGACAATTGCACTCACAGTTTGCAGGATTCAAACCCCTACCTATGTTATGATACTAGAGAGTGACGCATTAACATGGCACGCTATTTGCTTTACTGGCTGGTTGCCCTTTTCCTGCTGTATTTGTAGGATGGTGACATCATCAGACTTTCCAAAGAGGAATGTACCTCTTTTGGTGTGTTTTCCCAGTCTCCGAAAAGGGAACACCTTTCAAAGTAAACTGCACGCATACACTTTGCAGGATTCAAACCCCTACCTAACTATGTTATGATACTGAAAAGAGACGCATTCACACGGCGTGCTATTTGCTTAACTGGCTGACTTCCCTTCTCCTGCTGTATTTATAGGATGGTGACATCATCAGACTGGACATGGTGATGTGTGTACACTTTGTTTTATGCCATTCTAGGAATGGTCCATGTGGGTCAGCAGGAGTCAACAGCTTGAATATGGCCTCAGTATCCTTACCTTGTGTGATCTATCTGTGGACACATTGACATTCCATCATATGTCAACACATATTTATGCACAGCTTCTTGGTTTTGTGGATACTACATGTGTCTGGGATGTTGATAAAGGGCTATTCAAAGTCTATGTGACACATGCGTAGATCTGTTCATTGATGTATGTCCTGGGTGGCTGCCTTGCAAACAGTCTAGCATGTTTGGGAACCATGATCTGCACATGAACATACCACAGTTGGTAGGGTTGTGTGTGTGTCAGCTTCCAATAGCTGTATTTATGACTGCAACCATGATGGACTCCATGACCTTGTAGATCAGACCTCATAGGTGTACTGGACGGTTTACTATTGAAAATGCGAACGGCACTTGGGCGACAGTCAGATAGTCGAACGTATAAGGTCGTAAACAAGGATGTCGAAGACAAAATAATCAATCTAGGAATGGTTTTAACATGGGTCGAGGTAGGTGTTCACTATTATTCCCTACTACAAACATCTTCCCTACCTTGACCCATGTTAAAACCGTTCCTAGATTGATTATTATGTCTTCGACATCCGTGTTTACGACCTTATACGTTCGACTATCCGACTGTCGCCCAAGTGCCGTTCGCATTTTTAATAGTAAACTGTACTGGACTTGACTTCCCATGGTGTGTTGTGCACCAACACTTGTGGGGAGTGCCATATGTAGCTGTGACACATTCAACGGTTCCACATCCTGTGTAGGGGGTGCGGCTCAGCTGACTGTTCAGGTGCATGATCTGTTTGTTCTGTAGTTTGTGCATGACACATATTGGGAATCAATGTATTCCACCTGCTGCCATGCTTTTGGCATTGGGGGTAGCTGTTCATCCATTCTACATGTGATATCTCCTGGTATGATGATGTGGACTATTGTCAGTGGGGGATGGGTATGTACATATGGGTCTGTCTGTCATGATGTCGGCATTGACACTCAGGTACAGTTGGCCCTATCTCGGGACATATATGGGTGTACATTGATATTTATGACATAGCTGAAGGAGGTGTCATGATTCAGTCTGGACTCCTTCTCAGCTCCTCTTTACGAAACACTAATGAACATGAGCACTAATCCCTGTTATACCCTTTTACATGCTTAACACCCTACTGATCCTTTGTGATCAGGCTACAGAGTATGTCATGATAATATCCTGGCATGTCCAGGGGTCAGTTTTGTGTGTACACTTCAGTCCAGCTGGTGGATATTGTGATATTGTCACAATGTCACATCTGCCTCATGTACACAGACAACCCTCTCCTCCTCCCGACAAACTCAGATATATGTGTGAGATGCACCTATATAGACATACAGGGAGCTGAACTCTCTCGACCCATGACTGGCACAGTCTATCAGGTGGTGAAGGTAACCACACACACCACATATCAGTCTCACATATCCACTAGCAACAGCACTCAAACCACATTAGCACACATTGACATACTCGGATGCTGTAAATGTACTCTACCTAAGCAGCAGAGACCTCCAAAGCAGACACACACACCTGCTACCCCACTACAATACCCACATATCACAAAGGTAACAATGTCAGTGTGCCACACAGTCACTGCCCTTCGGGCTAATCAACACACCTAATACACTTGTGATAGGCGATACTTATGTTCAGACACACTGACATACCACTCACCAGCCCTGACAAGGGAATAGTCACTGTGGGCTGTCTGTTGGGTGCCAGGATCTGCCGCATAACACAGGCAGTCAGGTCACTCCAAAGCAAGTACAAGACTGGTACCATCATTGTCCATGCTGGTGTGTGTAACCTCAGACGTTACTCCCTGGACCACATGACATGATACATGGAGGTACACTCTGATCATGTAGCCCAGGCCAGTATGACCCTGACTTTATCTAGCATCTTACACCCACCAGTTATGATGTCACAGTATACGGACACACATATCATATTTAACAGTTGGCTAACAAATTTGTTTCATTCAAAGGGGATACAGTGTCTGTCAGCATATGGTGACATGCTCAACATGCCACATAGCCTCACTATGGACAGCTTGCACCTGTCACCCTTGGACTTTGGTATGCTGGCTAAGGCTCTTGCTACCACCAGAGTGCCTTTTTTAAGCAGGGCTCAGAAGACAAACCCACCGCCATAGACATTACAGGTTAAATGAAACTAAGGGTAATGCTGCTCAACAACAGTTGTGTTAACCTCATATTGTGGCCACTCAGGACTCTCCTCAGTATGGAGGGGAGCAATATCTGTGCACTGACAGACACCTGATTCAGGCTCACTTATGCACACCAGCACTACCAGGTTATGTTTCATACCATGCTGTATGACAACAAGACTTGGAACAGACAACACAACTAGGGGGAGTATCCATATACATCACAGATACACACACCTCCAGGTTAGTAGCACTGCACAAAGCATCACAGACCATACATATACAACTACCATTGTGCAATACTGCATTTCAGTTTGTTGCCTGCTACAGAACACACTACCAAACTCAGGAACCACACTCGGCTTTTGTGGGAACTATGGAGAATATGAAGATCTCCACAGACACCATTATATTGTGTGACTTCATATACACACATATTGACTGGAGATACTACTCAAGCCCTGACAACCTCACCCAACAGTCACTACAATTTGTGGACTCATATGCTTTGGCACAACCAGTCAGCACAGCCATAAGGGGGAAAACATATTGGACCTGCTCATCACCAACATGGGGAATCTATGTTCCACACCAGCGATATACCTCTCATTGGTAAGATCAGAACATACATGTATCTCACGGGACATATATATACCCTCTACACAGTCATCCTGGGTAATCTTGGTGAACTTCTCATGAGCCAACATCTCACTTCACCGAAGCAAGGTGGTATCCTTCAGAGATACTGAGACAGTGGCATATACGGCTCACACTGCTGCATCCTTTACATACACATTCTATGGACACCTAGTGGACTGCACGGATTGTGCTATCCCAAATAACAACAAGACCCACTACTACAATGGCAGGGGACCTGTCTGGTAGACCCCAGACATTAATAAGCTGTCCAACGTCAGGAGGACGCTACTACATGATAGAGCACAATCCCAGACTGGGAAGGCTTCTGTGATCTGTACTAGCAGACAGCTACAATCACTCATGGACTTTTCTTAGGGCTGCTTCTACCAGACAATTGCACCTGACACGTAGGACTATAACACGGCCTTCTTCAGTTATGTCAGGAACCTGGGTGGACACTCACTGATATGCTGTGAGTTACTGCATACTGACTAAACCTACCCTGAACCCACTGGCATTGCCTACATCCTGGCAAACAGGTTCAGTGCAGATGTTGCCCACCCATCCCCCCTAAGGAGCAACTATCCATCCCAACAGAGTATAACCTCCCTGACATCACACAGTAACAGGTGAGTGCTGCCCTCCCCACAGCGTACATAACAGTATCAGTGTGACCAGATGGTGTCCCACCCTGCATCATACACGAGCATCATGACAAACGCAACCCTCACATTACATCACTGTTCAATATCAGAGTTACCACAGGATATGTACCCAAGGAATGGCATACTGCGACAGTGGTCCTGCTCCACAGAGCTGGTGCCACAATGGACCACAGACAATATTGCCCTATAAGCCTATGTAGCCTGTTCTGCAAAGCTATGGAGCATATTGTCATAGGACTCCTACATATAGACATCGGGAACCTACAGACACTGTGTCCTACTCATTTCAGCATTGTTGTGGGCAGATCGTGCCTCTTGAACCTGTAGATATTCTTTAAATGGCTAACATGTCCATCGATTGGTGTGTTGTCCCCCTTGTGGGAGTGCCATATGTAGCTGTGACACATTCAACGGTTCCAATCCTGTGTGGGGTGGGCTCAGCTGACTGTTCAGGTGCATGATCTGTTTGTTCTGTTTTTTTGCATGACACATATTGGGAAT
Source organism: Protopterus annectens (assembly GCF_019279795.1). Taxonomy (NCBI): domain Eukaryota; kingdom Metazoa; phylum Chordata; order Ceratodontiformes; family Protopteridae; genus Protopterus; species Protopterus annectens. The sequence goes on from NC_056725.1 coordinate 312,652,331, forward strand.
CAATGTATTCCCCCTGCTGCCATGCTTTTGGCATTGGGGTAGCTGTTCATCCATTCTACATGTGATATCTCCTGGTATGATGATGTGGACTATTGTCAGTGGGGATGGGGAAATAGGGGTTTCTGTATGATGGGCATTGACACTCAGGTACAGTTGGCCCTACCCCTTTGGGTGTACATTGATATTTATGACATAGCTGAAGGAGGTGTCATGATTCAGTCTGGACCCCTTTCCAGCTCCTTTTTAAAAAACCCCAATGAACATGAGCACTAATCCCTGTTATACCACTTTAACACCCTACTGATCCTTTGTGATCAGGCTACAGAGTATGTCATGATAATATCCTGGCATGTCCGGGGGTTTTTGTGTACTTTTCAGTCCAGCTGGGGGATATTGTGATATTGCACAATGTCACATCTGCCTCATGTACACAGACAACCCTCCCCTCCCCCCGACAAACTCAGATATATGTGTGAGATGCACCTAAAAGACATACGGGGGAGCTGAACTCCCCGACCCATGACTGGCACAGTCTATCATGGTGAAGGTAACCACACACCCCAATATCAGTCTCACATATCCCTAAACAGCACTCAAACCACATTGAAAATTACTCCGGATGCTGTAAATGTACTCTCCTAAGCAGCAGAGACCTCCAAAGCAGACACACACCCCCACAAAACCCCACTATCACAAAATACAATGTCAGTGTGCCACACAGTCACTCCCCCGGGCAAAACAACACACCTAATACACTTGTATAGGCGACTTATGTTCAGACACACTGCATACCACTCACCAGCCCTGACAAGGGAATAGTCACTTTGGGCTGTCTGTTGGGTGCCAGGATCTCCCCAAACACAGGCAGTCAGGTCACTCCAAAGCAAGTACAAGACTGGCACCATCATTGTCCATGCTGGTGTGTGTAACCTCAGACGTTACTCCCTGGACCACATGACATGATACATGGTACACTCTGATCATGTAGCCCAGGCCAGTATGACCCTGCCCTTTTAGCATCTTACACCCCCCAAATTATGATGTCACAGTATACGGACACACATATCAATTTAACAGTTGGCTAACAAATTTGTTTCATTCAAAGGGGATACAGTGTCTGTCAGCATATGGTGACATGCTCAACATCCCCTTCACTATGGACAGCTTGCACCTGTCACCCTTGGACTTTGGTATGCTGGCTAAGGCTCTTGCTACCACCAAAGTGCCTTTTTTACGCAGGGCTCAAAAGACAAACCCACCTCCATAGACATTACAGGTTAAATGAAACTAAGGGTAATGCTGCTCAACAACAGTTGTGTTAACCTCATATTGTGGCCACTCAGGACTCTCCTCAGTATGGAGGAGCAATATCTGTGCACTGAAAACACCGGGTTCAGGCTCACTTATGCACACCAGCACTACCAGGTTATGTTTCATACCATGCTGTTGACAACAAGATTTGGGAAAAGACAACACAACTAGGGGAGTATCCATATACATCAAAAACACACACCTCCAGGTTAGTAGCACTGCACAAAGCATCACAGACCAAAAAACAACTCCATTGTGTACTGTTTTCAGTTTGTTGCCTGCTACAAAACCCCAAAAAAAAAGGAAACCCAAGGGGGGAACTATGGAGTTTCTAAACACCATTATATTGTGTGACTTCATATTTTGACGGGGATACTACTCAAGCCCTGACCCCCCCAAACAGTCCTACAATTTGTGGACTCATATGCTTTGGCACAACCAGTCAGAAAGCCAAAGGGGAAAACATATTGGCCCTTTCATCACCAACAGGGGGAAATCTATGTTCCACACCAGCGATATCCCCCTCATTGGTAAGTCAGAACATACATGTATCTCACGGACATAAAAACCCCCCACACACCCATCCTGGGTAATCTTGGTGAACTTCTCATGAGCCAACATCTCACTTCAAAGCAAGGTGGTATCCTTCAGAAAACTGAGACAGTGGCATATCGGCTCACACTGCTGCATCCTTTACATACACATTCTATGGACACCTAGTGGACTGCATGGATTGTGCTATCCCAAATAACAAAAAGACCCACTACTACAATAGCAGGGGACCTGTCTGGTAGACCCCAGCATTAATAAGCTGTCCAACTCAGGAGGGCTACTACATGATAGAGCACAATCCCAGACTGGGAAGGCTTGTGATCTGTACTAGCAGACAGCTACAATCACTCATGGACTTTTCTTAGGGCTGCTTCTACCAGACAATTGCACCTGACACGTGGGACAAAACACCCCTTCAGTTATGTCAGGAACCTGGGTGGACACTCACTGATATGCTGTGAGTTACTGCATACTGACAAAACCCTACCCTGAACCCACTGGCATTCCCCCGGCAAACAGGTTCAGTGCAGATGTCCCCCCATCCCCTAAGGAGCAACTATCCATCCCAACAGAGTATAACCCCCCTGACAACACACAGTAACAGGTGAGTGCCGCCCTCCCACAGCGAAAACAGTATCAGGGGACCAGATGGTGTCCCCCCCCATCATGAGCACATGACAGCCCCTCACATTACATCACTGTTCAATATCAGAGTTACCACAGGATATGTACCCAAGGAAGGGCCGGGACAGTGGTCCTGCTCCACAGAGTGGTGCCACAAGGCCCCGACAATATTGCCCTATAACCTAGCCTGTTCTGCAAAGCTATGGAGCATATTGTCAGGGGACCCCTACATAGACATCGGGAACCTACAGACACTGTGTCCTAAAATTTCAGCATTGTTGTGGGCAGATTTTGCCTCTTGAACCTGTAGATATTCTTTAAATGGCTAACAGGTCCATCGACATAGGGGCTATCCACACAGCCTACCTGAACCTTGCAAAACCATTCAACACCCCACTGGGCCATTATGCATAGGCTCACCAGCTTTAATTTGGACACATATCTCACAATGGTTTGTACCTGGATCAGGGATAGCACCCACATGGTCAGAATTGCAGGTGCCATGTCTGACTATACACCAGTTACATGGCATCCCACAGCTTGGTCCTGGGATTTTTTTTTTTGTCTTGCAGCTACACAGGGGAATATGGCTGAACATGTTTGCACTTGACTGCAAACTGGGTGCCATGATCAAATCTCCAGCTGCCACATGCATACTCAATCAGGGTCTCACAGAGATAGATGACTGGTGCCTGAGCCATGGCCAAAGCTAAATGCCATTAGTTGCATAGTCACCCCTTTTGGGGAAAATAACAACATCCCCACACATTACCACATAGGTAGTACTCCATTATATGGAGGAGTTGTTAGGGGTTTGGACATCACTTTTTATTTACCTTTAACATTCACGTTGCCAAAGTGGTTGGACACACCTTCTATTGTGCCACCTTATCCCATATGGTTTCACATCTAGATCTAGTGAGGTCATTGTCCCCTTTAATCATCACATCCATGCTTGCCAATCCACATTTGGGTGTACCTTACCTGACACCTGCAGCAACTGTACGGGCCCCGGAGGTCCTCACCAAGCAGATCTAGGGACTCACACAGATGCCCTGAAAGTTCAGATGCAGTAACTCCAGCTCTACTCAGTCACTTCCCCCTACTCAGATATGATGGGGCCTGTTGGCTATACCCAAACCAGAATTTTTCAGGATATCCAACCCCCTTGGAGCAAAAGGGGACAAAACCTCAGCACAGATGTTAATAGGACTTTGGGGGGGACAGATTCTTATCCCAGAGGCTCCTCACTGGAATGTAATCCCAGTTTCACATAGGCAGAGCCCCCACTGACCACCTACTGGAGACATCTTGATGACTGTATGGGTAATTGTATTTTACCCCTGGGATATCTTCTGTGTCCCTGCTAGACAGGGGCACACTAGCATAAAACATGGGCTATCTTGTGTGACCTACTATTCACACACACAGTGTAGTAATCTGACAGGGTTGCGAATGACAAACGCACTCTGGCTAGGCTTGTACATGCCCTAGGGCAGATGGCCTAGTATCCACCTCTGAACCTATGCTAATGTTCAAGATGCACAATGTTTTTGCTGATACTGTTTGCAGGTCTTTATATCTTTGCTTTACCAGTTTCCATGAAAACTTCAGTATCTGCAGAACATATTTGATTATGACAGGGTTCCACTATATTATACATGTGTCTGTTGTCATATAACTCTGTGCACAGGGTGGATTGCTGTATAGTGACAGATTCCGGGGTTTAAACCCCTGCAACCCAGATATGTGTGGTCCACTGCTGTACTCAGACATGACCTAAGTGTGTGAGCATGCCCAGTTCTGACATTCCATGTTTTGTTGCCTGACATTTGTCTCATTTATTCAAGTGTGTGAGCATGCCCAGTGTGACCTTCAGTATGTTGCTATCTGAGGTCCACTACATTTGTGATGGGGAACATGACTAATATTAACATTTATACTGTGTGTGTTGGAAGTCAGGTTCTGATCTCACTGCAGGACTCACCTTTGTGTCATAACTCAAAAAGGATTATGCTGTGCCTGCAGGGTTTCCATGGAATATTTTGCATAGACTTATCAACATTCCATCATACAGATGGACCACTGCAATACTGCATGGTTTAGTGGTTCAGTACTTTTATAGTGCACAGTATCCTGGGTTAGGCCCATCACTGCTTATATTTTCATACTGAACAGACCAGACTGTTTAAAGGGCCTGTTAAGCAAATATGAGCATGTTGGCTTTTGTTCAGCTATGCCCAAAGACCAGGCTTGTCTGACATTGCTCAATATTCACCAACATTGCTGGACATTGCCCAAAAACTGAACATTGACCACAGTTGTGCTGTTGGGGGGCATTTTGTTTGCATATACTACATGGTGGTAATTGCTTTTTAGCACTGCTTTATATTGCTTAACACATGGCATTCATGCCGGGGGCTCCTTTTCGGATGCACATATACACTCCTGACAGTTTAAAAGCAGGTAGTGTCAACTTAGGCACCCCTTTTTACTTTGTGAGTCGGAGGGTATATTTCCAGAGTTCCTACTGAGCCAGTGTATGTGCTATGCTTGCCTTTTTGCCAAGGCCAAAGCTTTGGGAACCCTCCTTCTGCCTACTGGGGAAGGCTCAGGTTGTTCCTCCCCCAGTCATCTTCCTGTGATGGCCTTGGCAATGGTGGGGGCTTTTTGGGCCCCAGGCCTATGCTCCTGCTGCAGCTGTTTTGGGGATCATATTATGTAGCATAGCACAAATTTTGGGTACATGTAGTTGGTGAGTACTGCAAGGCTCCACCAGATGTGCCAGGCCCCGGAAACCCATGAGAGCAGCCCAAACACATGCTCTATTACATTCGTGTTTGTGGGCCTCATTATGGCGTTCCTGTTCAGGTGTGTGTGCATTTCTGATGGGTGTCATCAGCCACCCCAGTGCATAGCCAGCACCCCCAAAGGTGACCATGTGGGATGTCCCCATTGGCAAATGTCTGGTACAGCTGCATCAGATGCCAGATAGGGGAACTTTTCCCAGGGCAGCCTGCACACACATTCAGTATTATGCCCTGGGCATCACACATCCTGGCAGTTGATGGAAACCCTTGTGGTTGAATAGACCCTACCCGCTCCGGCTGGTGCTTTGATGCATTGTGCGGCAGTCTATTGCACCCACTACCTCAGGGTATTCCGCTATTTGCTGGAAGAGAGTATATTGCTGGCCAATACCTCAGGGGGGGAAAAAAAAAGAATTTTTAAAAAGGAATTGGGGGTTGGGCCCCCCCAAAAAAACCCCCATTTCCTTGGGGGGTTTTTTTTTTTTTTAAAAAATTTTTTTTTGGGGGTTTTTGTTTTCTGTTTGGGGGTGGCCTGCACAGCTCAACAATTTGCTGCAGGGGTCTCTGCCCCCAAAATCCCCTATCTCCAGCTCATGTAGCCCCTGGTAGGTTACCCTGGGTGTACACTTTCTTCTCCTCACTGTGGGTTGTCCAGCAGCATTTCCATTGTCACCACCCTCAGCATGTTGCATATGTCGCCTTATAACAGCAATGGCAGCCCCTAACATTTTTTGTCTCAGAAAAAATTTTCAGTTTTCACTTCTATTAGCTTACTGCAGTTCTTTGGGGAAACATAAAGGGGTTTTTGGGGTTTTTTGGGGTGGGGTGGGCTGGTTTGCCTTTTTTTTTTTTTTTTTTTGGGGGTTTTTTTTTTTTTTGTTTCTTTTTTTCTTTTTTTAAAGGGGGACCCCAAAAAAAAAGCCGCAACTTTCCCCCCAAAAAAAACTTTTTTCTTTAAAAAAAAAGTGCAAAAACCCTTTTAAAACCCCCAACCTTTTGCTTTCATTTTTGGGGGTTTTTTTCCCCGGCCCCCCCTTTTTTTTCCTTTTCCCGCCTACCGTTTACACCTCTTTTCCCCTTTGGGGCCCGCCCCAAATTCCCCTTTTTTAAAACCCCCCTTTCACCTATCTTTTCTTTTTATTTCCTCCTCCCCTTTCTCTTTTTATGTTTAAACCCAAACCCATTCATATCCTAAACTTTTCTCCATTTTAAAATTTTTTTTTTCCCCCTTATTTTTTAAAACCCTTTTAAAAAACTTTGGGGAATAAATTTTTTTAACCCGCGTTTTTAGGAAAAAAAAAAAAAAAATTTTTTTTAATTTTATCGGAAATTTAAAACCGCCTTTATGTTTTTAAAAAAAATTTTTTTTTTATTTAAAAAGTTTAATATAAATTTGTTTTTAAATTTTAAAAAAGGAAAAATTTTTTTGTTTTTAAGGGAAAATTTTTTTAAAAAAAAAGGGAAAAATTTTTTTAAAAACCAAGGTCAGGACTTTATTTTGGAAAAATTTTCCCCTTTTAAAAAGGGGGCCCCCTTTTCTTTTTTTGGGGGAAAAATTTTTTTAAAAAAAAAATGGAAAAAAATTTTTTTAAAAAAAAAAATTTTTTTTAATAAAATTTTTTTTAATAAAAACCCTTTCCCCAAAAAAAAAATCAAAAAAAAAAATTAATGGTTTTTTTATTGTTGATTTTTTGAAAAACCCCCCAACCCAATTAAAAAGGGGGGGTTTTTTTAAATAATTTTTTGGGGAAAAAAAATTTTCCCCTTTTTAAGAAAAAATTTTTAGTTTAATTGGGAAAAACAAAATTTTTAAAAAAGGTAAATTTAAATTTTGGGAAAAAAACCCTTTTTTGGGGGCCTTTTTAAATTTTATTTTTTTAAATTTTTATTTTAAAAAAAATATTTTTTAAAATTTTTTAAAAAAAAATTTTTTTTGGAAAGTTTTGGGGTTTTTTCTTTTAGTTTGAAAGGTGCCGATTTTAAAAAAAACCCCTTTTGGCAAAGTTTAAAAGGTTTTTTTCTTTTAAATAGGAAGGGGTTAAATGGCAAAAATTAAAAAATTTTTTTTTTTTAAAAAAAAAAAGAAAATTTTTTTAAAATTTTTTTTTGAATAAATTTAAATTTTTAAAAAAAGGGGGTTTTTAATTCAGAACTTTTAACATTTTTAAAGTTTTTTTTTCAAAAAATTCAGGAAAATTATTAAAATACAATATGAAAAGTTTCTTTTTAAAAAACAAAAAAGGGCAGTCCCGGGGGGAAAAAAAAGTTTTTTTTTAAATGGGCCAAAAAGGGAAAAGAGGGAGGTTTCAATTGGCATTTGGGGGACCTTTTTTTTATTTTCCCAAAAAAAGGGGTTTTTTAAAACCCCCAAGTGGGCTTTTTAACTGAAAAAAAAAAAATCCAAAATTTGGAAAATTTTTTAAAAAAGGGAAAAAAAATTTTTTTTTTGGGGGGGGGGTTTTTAAAAGTAAAAAAAAGGGGGAAAAAATTTTTTTAATTTAACCCCAAAAAAAGTAATTTTCCCGTTTTTTAAAAAAAATTTTTTTTTTAAAATTTTTTTCAAATTTTTATTTTAAAAACCCCTTTTAAAAAAAATTTTTAAATTTTTTTTTTTTTTGATTTTAATACCCTTATTTTAAAAACTTCTTTTTAAAGTTTTGGGTTTTGAAGGTTAATTTTTAGGAGCAAGTGTCTTATATTCTCTTGTTTATATATTGATTTTAAAAAATTTTTTTTTTTTTTTAAATTGTTTGGCAATTTATTGAAATTAGCTAAACAATGACTGATGTTAAGATATACAATAAAATGAGGCATGTGAAAGGAGGTTTCTTACCTTTTGATAGATATTCTTTCTGGAGTACTTTAATGTAAGCTTGGACAAATAATGTGGAGGGGTGTGTTTATTGATTCATTTAGGAAACAAGCCTTTTCTTAGCTATACTTTGAAAGTAAAGTAATTATGTTTATGATATTGGGCAAAATTACAGAGTAAGAAAATGATTTCTCATTTGTCAGAAAATGTGATTAATAATTTGACAGATGTGAGTGAAAGGAAGTTCCTTTTACAATTAAGAAACACATTATAAAAAAGCCCATTTAATTATGGATCTAAAAGTATACTGCTACAGTTAAGCAAAATAAAGCTAAGGACACTTAGCTGTATGGAAGGGCGGCCATGGTGGTGCAGCTGTTACTGTTGCCACCTCACAGCAAGAGGTTTTCTGGTTCAATCCTTGGCTGGGGTGCCTTGTGTGCAGAGTCTGCATGTCCTCCCTGTGGTCATGTGGGTTTCCTCCCAAAGACATGCTGTAGGTGGATTGGGTACTTTAAACTGGCCCTAGGCATGCATGTGTATGCCTTCTGTGGAAGGCTGGGTGCCAGGCTGGCAACTCGACACCGTAAAGCTCCACTGCCAATCATGAGCACACAAGTGATCTGCTGTGACAACCCCTAACCGGGAAAAAGCTGAAAGAAGAAGACACTTAGCTGTATGGACTGGTTGGTTGGATGGATGGTATATTTTGTGAAAGGGAAAGCTCAGAAATGGTACATATGCCTGTCTGAACTCTGAACTGAAGGAGTACAAATTTGGTGTTTTTCTAATATATAAACAGAAATGTTTGCATTGCTCATTATGCAGAATGACCTGAAAGCTAGATTTGTCTAGAATATTCATATTTAATCTCAGACTCAAAGAACAATATTTAAAATGTATTTATTCTCTTATTATCTGTTTATTTAGTGGATCAACCCAGTGAACACAAATGCCTCATTTCAGGGGTAGTGAAGGAGCACTGTCTAGCTAAGTGTTTTTTTTTTCTGAGTCACAATGTAAGCAAATACATACATACATACATACATGCATACATACAAATACTTCAGGCATGGGGAATCATGCCCTACTAGCTTGTTAATATATCAGAACAGTCATCCCCATAATGAGTGTCCAAGTTGTTCTTAAAAAATATCTAAACTAATCCTTGCTCTAATATAATTTGGTATTCTGTTCCATGCAGCAGTTACTTTCTCAGAAAATGAATTGGAACATCTGTTTGTTTCATTCATGCATAATCTACACTGATTATCTGATTATTCTCTCCTTGTGTTTGTTAACTAGTGGTAGTTGTCTCTAAATGCTAGGACAGCTACAGTGGTGCAGCGGTTAGCATTGTCACCTCACAGCAGGAGGTTCACTGGTTGGGTGCTGTCTGTGCGGAGTCTGCATGTCCTCCCTGTGGTCATGTGGGTTTTCTCCAGGTACGCCAGTTTCCTCCCAAAGACATGCTGTAGGTGTATTGGACATGCTCAATTGGCCTTGAGCATGAGTGTGTGCCTTCTGTGGAAGGTTGGGTGCCAGGCTGGCAACCTGGCACTGTAAAACTCCACTGCCAATCATGAGCAGACAGGTGATCTGCTGTGGTAACCCCTAACTGGGAAAAAGCCAGAAGGTGTCTCTAAATGCCATTTTTAACTGAATAAGATCTCCTCTAAAATGTCTATTTGTGAAACTAAAAAATATCATATATTCTTATCTTTCCTAATAATTTAAACTTTTGAATCCATGGATAAACTTCATATATTTCTACTGTACTCCTCCCAATTTTCTGATGCTAGTTTCCATATTATTATTATTGCCTAAATGAATTTGCGCTTAACGTAACTTACCAACAATGATTTCATCATTCTGATTTCCTAGATTTTATAAATATTTTTATACATCCTATAGTTTTATAATTGTCATTAGTCATATACCCAGGTCCGTAAATAAATCCACAGCTTCAATCTCTGTGTGCTCTATTACATATTCATCCTTTAATCTATGTCTCCCAAATCTCATCTGCCCAAATGTTCAGTTTAGTCAAGTTCTTTTACAAAGATGCCCTGTCTGTAATAGATGTAATTGTGTTTGCCATTTTAAAGCCATTTGCATAAAGACTATAGAACATCTCAGATGAAAAAAATAGACCGGAAAGATGCAACCTAAACAATATGGGGTTGGACACAGCACTCTTGGACTCCCTGACTATATTACTGAATTTGACCTGTGCAATTGCTATATGATAGCTGCCATGTACTATTGTAAGCCATTCAGATACCTGTCATATCAATTACATTAATACCTCATAGTTTTTAGTTACAGATCAGTGTTTTATTTGGGACTCTGTCAAAGGCTGATTATAACTCTACATAAATTACATCACTGCATACATTTTCATTTATGGTTGTACATCTATTTAAAATAGATACATGCTGATATATGATTTCAAGTCTCAAGCTTTCAATTTCTGACAATCATTTATCCAAAATAACATTCTCCATTTTTTTGTACAACAAGAAATTAGAGGTATAGGTCTATGTGATTCTGGGATTATCATATTTCCCTTCCCTTAAAGACTGGTTTAACAAGTACGTCTCCAATCTTGAGAAATTTCTTCATTCTTAGTTGATTTAGAGAATAACAAATGCAATGGTCTTGTAAGTTCATATAGACGTATTCCCAATTCACTATTACCAAATCTATATCCTCTCTGCTTTGCTTGGCTCCATTTTGCATATTACTTTTTCAACATAATCTAATTTAGTTTCAGTATCAGACATTACCTGGATGTTGCTAGCTCCATTTATCTCCCCCTTTGTGGAGCCAAACTTGCATACATTTATGTAAATATATCTACAATCTGTTGTGTTTGAAAATAAATGTTAGAAACTAAGCACAGTTTATGTCTTTATTCCTACCACATCTTATATGTATTTTAAAACGGTTTCTTATTATGCTCAATGACATTTTTATTTTTTTCGTAAAAATGTCCTGATTTCATCTCAGACATTGTTTAGTTTGTCTGTTGAGGGTATATATTTCACGTCTCAAAGTTATAATTGAAATAATTACCTTTCTCTAGAGGCTCAGGGAGAAAAATTCCAGAGCCAGAAACTAATTTTACAGGTATTAGACAGGTCAACAAATGTTGCAGAAATTATACAGCTAGTCAATATAATAAAAATTCTTTACGACATATGATACAAAAATAGAGATGCTTACCAGTGCCGTCATATGAATTCAATGTATAACATAGTGTGAACGTATGAATTATATACATCAATATCCATTCAAGGTTTGATAGGCACTAATGTATTGAGATTCTCTTTGCACAGTTAGGCAAGAATAAGTAAAAGAGATCAGATGAGATTCAAGGAAGTCAAAAAAGTAATGAGAAACATCAGAAACAAAGTAGTCAGGCTGTGTAGTAGGTGCTACGGAGACAGAAGGGGAAACAGTGACAGAGTGGATTAAGCTGTTGGTGGTTGATGTGAGAATTAAACATAAAACCCTAGGTTTTGGTTATCTTGTATTTGAAAATCAGCAGCAGGAGTGAAGGGTGGGATTTATTAAGAAATGGAAAGGGTAAAGATGGGAGTGTGACATTTTACATATGAAAAATAATGGGGAGAAGAAAATGAGATATTATATATGGGAATGGAGCTGGATAGTAAGAGTTATGTAAGCTAAGCAATTTTGTATGAGACATATAGACCAGCACTGATAATGGTATAGTGGAAGGAAGGGAATGGCTAGGTTTTAATATTCAGATTTAGTGCCAATGACAAAGGAGTATAAATCAAAGGAGGGAATAAAGAGTAATGAGGTATAAAGGTTAGAGAGTTTTAGGCCTAAGAGTAGGAGAGAGGATGAAAGCATGCAGGCAAAGGAGTTAGAATTATCCTGGAGTAATGCAAGAGCAATTTATCTTATTTTTAAGTGATTCTTTAGCTTAGAATTGAAGGAGTTGACATTTGGCATTCTTCAGATCGATAAGGGGTTTGCCTTCCATCATTTGACAATACTATCTGCATATAATGAATTTCCTGCCAAGTTGTCAGACTTGACTAATTCAGTACAAATGTATCTTGAGATTGTAAAGCTCTACTTAGGAGATAGCGTTAAAAGACAATGCTGATCACTGGATAGTTTTCAAGCTTATAAATGAGCTTTTAAACTGTTGTAAGTTCTGTGAGGAACAGGTGATGTGGTGATTTCCAACCAATTTACTCCTTGGAAGACTAGATAATAATGTGTTCTATGTTGGTGGTTTGCTGCAAACTTGGCAGTTTTATTATAGCATTGTTGCAGCTTAGTTAACAGTGAGGTTTGAAGATTTGTGAAAATTGGGGCAGCATAGAGTAGGGATGGCTGTTGAAGTGTTAAGTCTATGTGCTTTTGGCTGCATTAGAGTTTGGAGTTTTATTGTTATTACTTGAAACACATGATGACTAAATTTCATCTGGTCATCAATAATGACAGCAAGTAATTTGGTCTGATTCACCAGTTCAATGATAGCATTACTGCTGGAGGTGATATTGAAAGCTGATTTTCTGACTTAATAGTTGTTTATGGGAAATACTATTAATTTAATTTGTTTTGAGGGAAGGTTGAAGGAAGTGAGCATCGTTCAACCATGATTTGATACAGGAAAAGGACAGTTAAGTGAGGTCCTGGAGTCTCAGGAGATTTTTTTACAAAGCAGAGTAAAGTAGAATAGAATTGTCAACGTATTGGACTATCTCAGCATGAACAGCAGCAGGGTGTGAAGATCACTGATGACAAGGTTAAAGAGTAGAGGTTGTAGTCTACATTCTTCTGGGACTCCGATAACAACTGATTGGGAAGTGGAGGAGGAGGAATATTGCCATTTTACTGCTTCTGCCCTTTTTTGTGAAGCTAATGAAGCAATGATTTGGCAGGACCTATAGAGACAAGTTTGTGGAACAGTTTTTGATGTCATAAAGTGTCAAAAGTTTAATCTAGAAATGGTGTATAGACTAAGCTGCCTTCATTCCTGTAAGTGTTAACTGTGTTAACAAAGCTCAGCAGGGCAGTGGTTATACTATGGTTAGGGTGTAAATCATGTTGGATGTCAGAGCGCAGCTGATCTCCTATTAGGTGATTACATAACTGTTTTTTTGCATGCACTGTGCTAATGTCTCAGCTAATGGGATAATATAGCTATAAGCCTGAAGTTTAAATGCTGAGTGGTAGAGCCATCCATGTAAAGAGATATAATATACAATTTTTACATAGTAATGGCACCTTGCTTTCAGCTATGGAATGACTGATTAGAACTGAGATATGCAGTAGCTTCAGATGCGGTTTTAAGGAATGTTCCTGGTAGGTGGTCAGAAGCAATGGTTGTAGGTCTGAGATTTTGCAGAAGTGTTTTGATGATACTTATTCAAAGCAAAAGTGAATATGATGGTCATTAGTTTGGAGTGGTACTTCAGAGACTGGAAAATATGTGCCATTTGTTATGGTCAGCACTGTTTTAATACAATGGATATTAAACTGGTTAGCTAAGCTATTGTTAGTGTTTTGTGTATTTAGGGTTGGCTGTGTTGTCAGATCAGGTTTTAGTAGTTTGTTGTTTGCAGTTAAGAAAAATTTGGGGTTGTTACTATGTAGGGTTTGCTGTGCAGAGTAACAGCTTTCCTTATGTTTGATGTTACAGAACTTTCTATGATTGCACAGCTGCCTGTTGTCTTACATACCTATGACTGCTTTATTTCTAGTCCAAGCTTCCTAGGCTTTATCTCTCTGGTTCATTAATTCTCTTGTATCTTTGCCATGGGGAAGAGCTTGCTTTTACCTTTTAGTTCTAAGGGGAGATAGTAAATTCTGGATATTTAAGAAGGCCTTGTTGAATTATAGTGTTTAAAGGGAGAGTCCACTCAGTGCTGACCACTGTATTTTTCAAATTTCTGCAGCTTTGACTACTGTCAAAGGAAAAGCCTTATATTGGTCTCTTTGTCTGACCAGTTTGGAGCTCAACCTCATGCCTTTACAGGTGCTGACATCTTTAGAAGTGTCAGAACCAAAGTGATGGCAGTAAGTGCAGGACAGAGTTCCAGAGGGTGGGAACCATACCCTCTGAGGTGTGAAATGACCATGCCCAACCCATGCAACCATATAGGGTTATTACCCATGGAAGTGACAGTCAAGTTTGGTTAACTGCATTGAAGCATTCATGTGGAGGTCTGTTTTTTAATGCTTATTAACAACTTAATTTCATATGTGTTTATATGTGTGCTTTCTTACCCACAGTAAGGGTTGACCTGAATTCCACAATTTCATTACAATCATGCATTACTAAGTTATGGTAGTATGAGTTTAGAAATAGTGCTTGAGGTATTGCTTCCATAATTATTATTTTGTATATGAAATGCATTTATAATGTGTAATTGGTATATAACTGTGATTCACAGAGAACAGCTCAGATGAGCTTTATTTATGTAAGAAAAATGTAAATGGACCTGAATTTCCAACAGTAACTGTAGATACACAGTTTTTCACTTTGCTCAGCCCAGTTCAACAGCATTTGCTTTGGGAAAACACAGACTTTTTAAAATAAGCTACAAAACAAGCTTTACACTTATAAATTATTTGTAAGTGATGCAAATTCAGTTTAATAGATAATTTACTTTGTAGAAAATCATTTGTTTTCCTGTAAAGTGAATGTAAGATGCAACTGATGCATGTTGATATCAATAACAGGAACAGTAATGGCAGGAGTTGTGAATTGGAAGGTACATTTATGTAAGGGGAACGACCTGAAAATGTTTCACTCTGTCACAATCAGGTCATGTCTAAAGCATGCTAGTATTAGAAATGATAGATTCTTACAAATCTTTCATCTTTCGGTGATGCTGTATAGGCTACTGGGGATAAAGTTAACAGCACAATAAACAGTTTTGAAGCCTACTTTATCAAGATTCACTAGGGATACTCTTGTATGTTGTTTCAGGTCAACTCACCATGCAGTAGCTGAGATCCAGAGAGAAGAAATACAGTTTAAATGCTGAGGAGATCTCCAATCTCATAGGTGCTCACAGCACATATGGCAATTATCTTTTTGGAAAAAGGGGGGCCAAAACAGAATGATAGAGCAAGGGTGTGGAACCAACTAATTCTGCATATAAATGCTGTTAGGAGGGGAAACCTCATATCAATGCAGTGCAGGAAAAGGGCCAGTGATTTGGTGAGAGATGCCAGAGTGAATACAAGGCAGAGAGTAATTGCCCGTATCAATACTGGTGGGAGACCTACTATACTTATCCTTTTAAAATCCAATGAGAAATACCTCATCTCCATACAGGGAGATGACTATAACATCAATGAGGATGTCACAGGCATAATCTGAGGTGGTGTGGACACTGGCAATTCCCCACCTCAGTAGCAATCAGAGAAATATACTGAATCCACCATGACAAATTCACATAATAAAGATTACTGCGGTAGTTAACTGCTTACATATAACACATGACAATTCCTATCAACCCTCCATTTCTGCCCACCATGAAAGTGCACTGAGTGGGCATGATAAGTATCCTCCACACTAAATTATACAGCATTCATTGTTGTGCTTCAAGGCCTTAGTAATAATGGCATCTATTAATCCTTTACAGGGTCAGCAGTAGAAATGATCATTCTACTGCAGCAGCACAAATGATAGAATTTAAGAGCAAAATGGCTGTTGAAGATGACAGCATAACAGTATGTCTATGAGACAGCCTGAAGACAGTGACACAGAGTCACCAAGACTGATAGCATGATCACACATCCCACAGCAGGAACAAAACTGTGCAGGAAGTGACACAGGATTGCAAAGTCAAGTATATGAGGGGATTACATGGCTGTACAGGGCAAGAACCCATGTCCCTCAAAACCCATTTTTCATCAAACACAGGAACACATTCAGGAGGACAGCATGATTTCCGTTGTGTTTGTGCCCACTTTAACACATGTGCAAAGCTGCAGTGAGTTAGGCCTTCTGCCCTTGCTCTGCTGTTTTGTGCTATGAGACAACAAAAGATAAGTACTTATTTTTAACTATCTGCACTTCTGATTAAAACAATATTTCTTTGCTGCATATCTTTTTAAACTGTGCAAATGTTTTTTCAGCCTAGTGAATTCAGTCCTTACCTCTGTTCTGATCTCCGTCTCCTTTTTGTTTCTCTGTCTGTCCTGTGGATTTTACTTGCTGCTGCACTTGAAAAACACTAGCATAGAGCTGAATATATATTACTGTTTGTGACCTTTGGAGCTTATAGTACAATCTTTTGTCAAGTGAGGCCTAGCTGTTTCTTCGTAGGAGGGATTCAGTCTGGTCTGATCTAGATAGAGATACTTACCAGGCCTCTGTTTTTTTATTGGATAATTTGGCTGGTTCCTGTTTATCTGTCTTAAAAAGTCAGTGTTTAAACCAGTTTGCACTTGTTTGCTTAAAGCTGCAGTGAGTTAGGCCTTCTGCCCTTGCTCTGCTGTTTTATGCTATGAGGCTACAAAAGATAAGCACATATTTCCAACTGTTTCTGCACTTCTGAGTAAAACAATATTTTCTGCATATCTGTTTAAACTGTGTAATTGTTTTAGGACTAGTGAATTCAGTGCTTACCTCTGTTCTGATCTGAGCTTGGTGGATTTTGTGTTGCCCATCTCTACTATAAATTTGATATTGGACACACCCCCAGTCCCATTACATCACTTCATTCTAATGAGTACAGTGAGATCAGTTGTGAACGCCCGCACCTTTAGCTTCTTAATCTTGAATTATCTTTTGTCTCCTCACTTTGTACTGAAAAAAATGTGCCTCTTCCTACTTCATTTTGCTGCTTGTGCTTAGGTGTTTAACTAAATTTAGTTTACAGCATTTGTCACTACTTGTCAGTAGCCTTATACCTTATTTGAGCTTTTTTTACTGTTGTGATTGTAAGCTATTTTATCACATTTGCACTGTTTAAAGCAATTTACTAACTGCATTTCATTACTAATAACTGTATTTTTACATACTGTGAGTTCTATTTTTTGTCTGTAAGTGGTTAATCTGTGCTTTTTTGTGAGTTTTTATGTGTTGTTAACCCTTAAATTGAATAGCATAGTCTGATACAGGTTTGGTGCATCCAGAGCTGAAGCTGAACTGTTTTTAACCCTTTATGAGATATTCCAGCTAAGTAGCACTTGTGTGATCACCTAGGAGTACTACTCTTAGACCTTCCATCCTTTACCCTGTTAGCTCTCTTTGGCCTCTCTCCCTCAGTTTCTGAAAATATGGATGGACAATTTCTTACGCTTTCTCCTGCCAGTCTGGTTGATATGGGCATCCTGAGATAGTGTAACAACTGCCTCATGTACATGGATAACCCTCTACTGCTACCACCTAGGAACACAATTTGTGAGATATGCAATTACATTAAGAGGCTAGAGTCAAAGCTCTCTTCCTTGCAAGCTGGTATATCTGGTATTGAGAAGGTTGTCAACACAAACACCACACCTCAAACATCACCCATACCTACACAATACACACCTGCATATGCAGAGGTCCTGAACAAAAACATAATCAAACAAAATAGATCTCTGAGGCAAAAACATATGCAAACTCCACTGCCCACCACATCACACAACACACATAGTTCACACACCTGTGTCTCACAGCCACTAACGCCTAAACAAAAACACAACATACTAGTCATACAAGATTCCACTGTGAGACATACAGATGTGCCACTCACCAGGCTGGATAAGGAGAAATTCACAGTTAGCTGTTTGTCAGGTGCCAGAATCTGCCATATCACCCATGCACTCAAGTGTCTCAACAAAAGCTACTGTTATGACTCTGTCACAGTCCAAGTTGGTGTCAATGACTTGAGATGTACTTCCCTGGACTATATGAACAGAGACATGATTGGGTTCACTGAATATGTGTCCCAGGCAGATATGTTCTTAGCCTTAAGCAGCATTCTACCATCACGCAGAATGATGCCTCAATACAAACAGAAAATGATTGACTTTAACAATTGGCTTAGTTTCTGGTGTCATTCCAAGGGGATCCAGTACCTGACAGTCTGGAAGACATGATTGACAAACCACATTGCTTTGCCAGAGATGGCTTGCATCTGTTTCCCTTGGGCTTTAGGCTCTTAGCAAAGAATTTTGCCTCCTCCATAGTGCCTTTTTGGGCAAAGCCATGAGGTCAAAACTACCAACATGAAAGTTTTATCAAAACACAAATTAAAGGTCATGCTACTAAATGCTAGGAGTCTAAACATGAAACTACACTCATTGCAAGCATTCTTAACCCTGGAAGATGTTGATATTTGTGCAGTCACAGAAACCTGGTTCAAAGCTACAGAGAGCACCCCAGCCATACCAGGTTACTCATCCTATCATACATTCTGACCACAAACCATGGGCAGCAAAGCAAAAGGAGGTCTAGTAGCAATATATATGGAAGACATATACATCTCCAGGCTGGTCAAACAATATGACACACAGGAGACACTCCAGGTGCAGTTAACCATTGACAGGGCCCCTATTGAAATCATAGCTAGCTACAGGCCCTCAGCTTTGACTCAAGATGCCCAATCCACTTATCTGGACCTCTTTGAATCTATCAAGATTCAACCTTTACCCGGATCCTGAGAGACACTATCCAACCATAGATTGGAAGAACTACTCATGCCAAAACACAAATGCACAGAGATTCCTTGATTTTGTTAATTCAAATGCCTTGGACCAGCTGGTCGACACCCCCACAAAAGGTGAAAATATTTTGGACTTGGTATTAACCAACATGAGTAAACACTGCAGCATCCCTACAGTGTCATCCTCCCTGGTAAGATCCGACCACAAAGTGGTCACTTTCAAAGTCACCATCTCTCTGAACCCCCCTAGATAGGGTCACACAAAAAAACTTCTCCAAAGCTGATTAGAACCTCCTGAGGAAAGGTATAGACAGTTTCACAGCCCCTTCCACTCCATAGGAATAGGCGCATATGCCCAAACTTACACCAAAGTACCATACAGCATTTATATAACTGCATGGAATCAGGAATATCTGACAGGGCAAAATCATCCTCCTCAAGGAAGACTAACCTTGTCTGGTGGACATCTGCAATAAATAAACTCTATAATAAAAGGAAAAAATTTCTTTCCAGGACCAAGAAGAAGTGGGTGCTTAATTGGAAGCAATCTCTCCTTAGCTTGAACAAGCAAATAAGAGCACTAGTGAAATCCTCCAATGCAAACTTTGAGTTCATACTGGCCATGTCTACTAAAGACAATCACAAGGCTTTCTTCTCATATGTCCACAATCTCAAAGGAAGCACCCAGATCTGCTTAGAACTTGTGGTCAATGACACCACATAAACAAATGCTACAGATATAGCAAACCTGCTGGCAGACATGTTCAGTGAAAACTTCACCCCTCTGTCCCCCCAACAATAATTCAGGGCATCCCCAATACCTGCCCCCCTCCTTTTATCTCTAGGAACAAGTCATCACTGCCCTCTCAAAGACATAAAATACAGCCTCCAGGGGACATAACACCCCAGGCTGCATCCTACATGAACTCCAGCAAGAACCTGCAGCACCATTAGGCACCCTATTCAACCAAAGCCTGAGTACCAGCTTCATCTCAGCCAAATGGAGGACAGTCACTGTCATCCCTTTGCACAAAGTTGGAGCATCCACCGATCCAGGAAATTATAGACCCATCAGCCTAACTAGCCTGAACTGCAAGACCATGGAACAGATTATCATGGACCTCGTTAACAGGGACATTGGCATATTCCAAACATTCAATCCCACATGTTTGATTTTGTCAAGGGAAGGTCATGCCTGTTAAATCTGGACGACTTCTTTGAGGCAGTCACCAAAGCCATGAATGAAGAGAAGACAGTGCACACCGTCTACCTTGACCTGGCCATAGCCTTTGATACTATTCCCCACTCAGGTATAATAGATACACTCTTTCAACTTGACATCAATCTTTATGCACCAGATGGGTAGCAAACTGACTCACTTATAGAACCCACCTAGTCAAAATAGGGGAAGCCACCTCAAGCAGTCAACCCGTAATGGGCGGTATACCCCAGGGATCCATCTTTGGGCCTTTGTTGTTTGGGGTATACTTTTTTGAGGTGCAGGCCAAAACCAATGGGCTATGGCTGACCAAGTTTGCAGATGACTGCAGGCTGGGTGCTGTCATCAGTTCCTCTAGTGATGTGGACATTCTCCAAGTGGGTCTCACTCAAACAAAGGACTGGTGCCAGAAACATGTCCTCAAGCTGAATTCCAAAAAATTCATCATCATCCCCTTTGGGGAGAATGACATCCACACAAATTATCACATTAATGATAAGGTCCTAACACATGGTCAGTCGTGAAGGACTTGGGCACACAAGTTGCTAGAAACTGACTTTTGACCGACATATTACCTCAGTTGTATTGAAAGCTTTCCACATGGCACCTTAATAGTAAGTGTATCTCACCCAGGGACAAAGTGGTCATAACATCCCAGTATTCTTCCCTTATAAATCTCATAATTGAGTACAATGCCTCTTTTGGCATGTACCTCACAAAGCACATGCAACAGCTGGAGAGACCACAGAGGTTAATCACCAAGAGAATCCAGGGCCTCAAACATCTACCCTACACAGAGAGGCTAAAGGCCTTGTCCCTCTATTCAATCTCCTACAGACTCTTCAGAGGTGACCTCTGTATGGCATACACCTTGATGGGACTGCTGCATATCCACAAGTCAAGCTCCACTCCAGTAACCCACATGCCTGACTTCAACCTGGTCTGTGACATCAAAAGAACTTCCTGGTGGGAAAGATTTGTGTCCCAGAAACTCCTCCTGTGGAATAGACTTCTGCACCACATCAAGAAGAGTACCTCATTAACCATTTTTAAGCTCAACCTGGATAACTGGATGGGGAACAGAAAATACATTCCTGGGATTCCACCTGTGTCCCTGCTGGACAGGGGCATTGGGTACTGACTTGTCAAAATATGCGCTAAATTCTTGGCTAGGCTTGTAAGGGCCTCAGGACCAAAACCCTCATAACTTCCTATGATCCTATGATCGTATGAGCCTATACAAATGGGTACCAGCCACATGCCACAGCTACCTCCAGAAACATGGAAAGCAGTGACTGCCTTGCAGCAGATGTGCCAGGAAATGGCTCAAGCTTAGTTCACTGCCACAGAAAGTCAGCTGGAGATAGTCAGAGTACTGTATGTGAGAATTTCAAACACTACATGGGAATGCTAGAAAGAAGGGATAATGCCATGGTCAGATTCCAGTTCAGTATGGTATTACATGTTGCAGCCATCTCAGTCTCCATATGTGCACTAGTCAGGACCTAGCAGATCCAAGTAGGAAAAGTACAGTTTTGTACCTACCATAAATGTAGATGTTCGAGGATCCACATTGCTGCAGTCCTAACTATTGGAGATGTCAGAAGACCCTGAAAAGATAAGGCCAAAACCAAAACTCCCAACATATCTGCACCAAAATATATATATACAAAATATACAAAATTAGCAGAATATAACCTCACCTACACAACCACCCCAGCAATGTGGATCCTCGAACATCTACATTTATGGTAGGTACAAAACTGTACTATGTTCTTCATTCCACATTGCTGCAGTCGAATCCCAAAGCAGAGGTAAGGGAGGCTGGCAAATCATAAGGAAGCAGGAGCTGATAACATGCCTTGCAAAATAGCTGTGGCAAAACCAGCCCTAGACTTAGAGTAGGGAGGAAGGTGGTAATGCTTAGAGAAAGTATGCACTGAACTCCAAGTAGCTGCCTCCAAAATATCCTTAGTTGCCACCGTGGCAGTAGCCCTAGTGGAATGAGGCCTAATCCCAGCTGGAATCTCCTTGCCATGATGGGAATAACAAAATGCAATGCAAAACCCAATCCACCTAGAAATAGTTTGTTTTGACACAGGCTTGCCCTGAGAACTCAAAGCAAAAGAAACAAACAACTGCTGAGACTGCCTAAAATCCTGTCCTGCTCTCAAATAATAACGCAAGTGCCTGTGTACATCTAAAGTGTGCAAAATCTTTTCCCCTTTATTTTGGGGATCTGCATAAAACGTAGGCAAATGAATAGTTTGGTTTAAAGCCACACTAGAAACCACTTTAGGCATAAAGGAAGGATTAGTACGTAATGATACCCTATCCTTATGAAAAATCAAAAAAGGCTCAACCGCCATAAGGGCCTGTAACTCAGAAACCCTTCTTGCAGAAGTAATGGCCAACAAAAAAGCAATCTTCCATGACAAGCATTTCAGTTCAGCAGTAGCTGCAGGCTCAAAAGGTTGTAGAGTAAGTTTCTCCAACACAAAATTGAGATCCCAAGCAGGAGTAGGTCTTATATTCTTTGCCCCTCTAAGAAATTGCTTGAACAAAGGATGTGAAAACAATGGTGGGTCACAATCATAGTGAGCTGAAATTGCTGCAGCATGAATCTTAATGGAAGAGAAAGACAAACCTTTGTCCAATAACTCAGTAAGATATTGAAGAGCCACACTCAAATTAGGCAAATCTCCAAATTCTTTGCTGCAGTCCAAAATAAAATCTCTTCCATTTTTACACTTTCCTTGTACTAGGTCTTCTGGCTTCCATAATCACATTTAAAACTTGTTGAGGAAGTTGAGACCTGCTGTCTTTCAAAACAGAATATGCCAGGCTGCTAGATGAAGAGAGTGAAGCTTGACATTGAGCAGACGACCGTCCTTCTGAGACAACAGATGTGGAATCAAGGGTAAAGGCCATGGAGGCTTCTTTACCAGACTCTACCAGTGCTGCCGAGGCCAATCTGGGGCTATTAAAATCATCCTTGGCTTGTCTTGTCTGACTTTTAGAAGCACCTTTGGAAGAAGAGGCAGAGGTGGAAACGCATACACATGAAGATTTTTCCAACTGAAAGAAAGAGCATCCACTTTCCAAGCTGTGTGATGAAACCTCTTGCTGTGCAAAACTTTGGCAGCTGGTGGTTTAGTGGAGAAGCGAACAGATCTATGTCTGGAGTTCCCCAGGACACTGTCAACTTTTGAAATACATGAAGATCCAGTTTCCACTCGTGGGGATCCATGATTTGTCTGCTTAACACATCGCAGAAACCTTGCCTGAAGAGTTAGTTGCAAAGTCTCCCATAAAATCATTGCTTGCCTGCACAATGGGTAAGAATGTGTTCCCCTTGTTTGTTGATGTACGTGTTGTCTGTTAGAATCAACACCTGCCCTGGAAGAGTAACTCCTTGAAAGCCATTAATGCAAACTGGACTGCTAACATCTCCTTCATGTTGATATGTAGATGCTGTAGTCTGGCAGGCCACTTGTCTTGTATCCACTTTCCATTTAGATGAGCTCCCCAAGCAATGTCTGAGGCATCTGTATTATTTGAATGACAGTGTCCAAATCCTGGCAGTGCTGTGTCCATACATTTTGAGATACCATTGTAGCTTCCTCATATGCAGTTTGCACCAGAATACAAGATGCCATGAACCCTAAGGCTTGAAGGACTGTCCTTGCAGTCAGCCCGGACTGAAGAGATAGTTGATGGAAGTAACTGGAAATGTATTCAGTCTCACACCCAGAAAGCACATGTCTTGAGAGGGTACTAGACTTGACATATTCCAAATGCTGTAGAAGGTCTTCCTTTTCTTGAGCCAGAATCAGGCAATCCCGTCAAGTAAAGGATAGATTTTCCTTTTTTTTAGCCTGAAGATAGCTATCACTGGAGCCAGAACCTTTGTGAATACTCTGAGTCTTATATAGGCACAAAGGTAAGCTTGATGATCTAAAAGTTACCCCCAGTGATCCTTGCCCAGCAGAGGTAAAAGCTGTTGTAACGTCAACATTTTGAACTTGGGAATGTCCAGATAAGTGTTGAGGATAGATAAATCATGGCTAAAGAAGAGAAGTAGTACACTTTCCCCCATCTATCACTTTCTTTGCCCTTCAAAACAGGAGGTATAGCTAAAGGCCTGCTGTGGGGTAAAAACAAGAAAATTCCTAAGCCTTTTCCTGGAATCAGAAATCTTGACCTTCCCATTTAAAATGCTCCCTCACAGTGGTGGACAGAGATGAGAATAAGGTACTCTCTGGTGTGAATCTGGTTTATTTGTTTGAGAAAGCCACTAATGCCATGGATAAGGATAAAGCAGAACATTCCACCTACTTTGCCCCGGACAAGGCATTTGATACAATTACCCACTCAGGTATTATAAATAAACTCACAAAACTGGGTTTATATCAGATGGATATCCACTTGGCTCATGAACAGTACACATGTGGTTAAAGTGGGTGAATCCAGATCCAGCAAGAGGCAAATTAGTAATGGTGTACCAGAGGGCTCAGTGGTGGAACCACTCCTGTTTGAAATATATTTATCTGAAGTCAAGGCTAATGTGGAAGTCCTCTGGATGACATAGTCTGCTGCTGACTGCAAGCTACGTGCAGTCATTAAATCCCCCAATGATGCAAATGTCCTTCAGAAGGGTCTAGATCTGACAAATGATTGGAGCCAGAATCATGGCCTAAAACTAAATGTGAAAAATGCATTATCATACTTTTTGGGAAGTCAAACACCACTTCAGATTACAACAACAATAGCATACACCTAAGAGTAGACTCAGAGGTGATAGATCTATGTACACAGATAGATAGTTGCCTGAACTTTGACTGCAGTGTGCCCACAGTGGTGAGAAAGTCATTCTATGTTTCACAACTTATAAGTAAAGGTATGGCATCCAGACCTATGGAAATTATAGTCCCACTGTACTGAGCCCACATTATTGGTCTAATGAAGGCTGTACTCAGCCCTCATTAGACCAATAATCGAGTACAATGCACAATTTGGTATGTACTTGACTAGGCACTTACAGCAGCCAGCGTGACCTCAGAGTTTCCTAACAAAGAAAATACAAGTTGTAAACAACATGTCCTATGCAGCTAGATTAAAATTCCAATCCTTTAATGTATCTTGTACTGAATATTTAAGGGTGACCAATGCTTGACCTACAAGCCACTCAAAAATCCAGCCATGATGGATATGCTACACATCTGCAAGTCAAATAGCATGAAAACCACCCAATCTAGGGATCTAAACTTAATAAGTGACTGAAATGATACATGCAGGAGACACAGGTATTTGTCTCAGAGTTTGCCCTTCTTGGGAACAGGCTCCCTCTTCACACTAAGCAGAGATCTTCCCTGGTCCTCTTTAAATGCAATCTGAGTCAATAGATGGAGAATCACAAATTCACAACTGGAGTAGTGCCTATATCCATCATGAACAGAAGCAATCTGTAAGATACAATCTCATGCTATCTGCTTGCCCCTTGTTGCCATATATTGGGTAAAATTGGGTTATATTGCCTACGCTTGTAAGGGCTCTTAAGCTGTTAGCCTACTAATCTCCTTTCAGCCAATGAACCTATAATGTTTTTCATGTGTCTGCTGTATTAATGAACCAAATTTGTATATGAAGCTTTTGACAGTTTTTCTTGCGCAAGTATTTTTCTATCCTTGAATTTCTCTGTTAATCTCAATATTTTTATCTGGAAATTCTGGGCTTCTTTTAGGATCATAGGAGATTAAAATGCTATCAACCTGGAGTTCATTTCAAGGCTAGCTGTTTCATCCCAATGTATTGACACATAAATGTTACTTAATACCCAAGATTGCATTTAGTAATGACTATCCATGTGCAGAAGGGTTGTGGGCACTATTCCTGGTAAGAATTTATGGTGCCCCATCCACTCATCCAGGCTCTTTTTGAACAGTGTCATAGAGGTGCTCTGTTTCACATGAACAGGTAGCCTATAAGATGCAGCAGTCACTGGGAGATAAATCTGTTCCTTCAGAATGTCCTATTTAAGTTGCAAGCCATATTTAGGACCCTGGAATGAGTTTCCCTACTCCCGTTTGATTTACGGATATTCATCAAGTTCATTAAATTTTGGTGTGAGATTGCTCTGTAAGCCAGGCATAAGTTTCTCCTAAGAAGTCTATATGATACAGAGTAAATACATGCTTCAACATAGGTTCATAGATTAGTACTACGTTAATGCCCTCATGGACCATTTTAACCATAGCTAGCCCCATTCAGAATCAAACCCTGCACCTTTTGTCTATCAGGTAAACTCCTTAAGATTTATGCCAGTAATATATAAATTGTTTCTTATCCTTAATGGTCTACTTTGTCATCCTTATGGCTCTGCTTTGACCTATCAGTTCTTGTGGACTACTACTTCCTTTTACAACAGGGGCCATTTTCCACTGAACATGGCCTATCTCCATTGTAGGAATATTTCCGTGTCTTGAGGATCCTGCACTGCCATTTTTTCTAGGCCTGGCACCAGTTTGCACACTAGAATTGATTCCTTTTTTCTCTTGGGGCTTGTACACCCAGCTATCTTTTTTTTTAATCTAACCTATTTCTTTCCATGATATATACGGTATATGATACAGTCTAAATATCAGTGTTGTTTTGGTGAGATTTTGTGAAAGAAGGGTTCACTATATGAATGTTCTCACCAAGACTTGAAGATGAATTAAGTTGCAGTAATACTACTCTCTTTATAATGCTAATTTCATCATCTCTCTATTTGGACTCCTCATTTTTCATTTGGACCTCTCATACCTTCATTTGGATCCCATACATAAATATTTCCTGTCAGGACTTACTGATGACTTAACATATGAAGGCATAATCATTAAAAACAATGCAGCACATATTACCTATGACAGGTAGATTTCCAATAAGGAACAAATGATAATTCATCATACAATGATTATTGCAGCTTAATTTAGAATAGCTCCAGATTCAGTAGTATTCCAAACAATGGAAGAAATTTCACAGAACCTTAAGATGAGCATGCCTATTTCAGATAACATAATGAATACCAGAAAGACAGAGCATACCAGCTTTAATTTGTGAATGCACCTTGACAGAAATAGCCAATAAAGGTGTCAAAGAATTACAAAGTGGTATACACAGTCATTGCACTTAGGCATAATGTCAGTTTGTGCTGGTGGTGCCTACATGCAGCCACAGCAAGATTTGTAGAGGCCAGCTGAGTTTATAAATAGTAGCCTTAAATGAACTTATGCAAATGGAATAATGACATTAAAACTGAGAAATACTGTAGACCTCCTTATGCTAATTAGCAGTCTTCCTGGCTGTATACTTTTATTGCATTTTCCAGGTGATACAAGCTATCCTCTCAAGCCTTGGTTAATGACTCCTGTACAGAACCTTATGGGGGTCATCAAAAGAAGGTGCAATACTGCTCTGTCCCAGACAAAGGATGGCCTGCTGAAAGCCCATTTCCCTTGCCT
Organism: Protopterus annectens; assembly: GCF_019279795.1. Taxonomy (NCBI): domain Eukaryota; kingdom Metazoa; phylum Chordata; order Ceratodontiformes; family Protopteridae; genus Protopterus; species Protopterus annectens. The sequence continues at coordinate 312,679,819 of NC_056725.1, forward strand.
GAATGAGTCTGGGTAGAGCCATTCTGCATGACCTTGCTACTGCATGCAGGATGTTGACCACATGTTGCATTATGCAGAACATGATTTGTGCCTGTCTGGTGGCAAAATGACCCATGATGTCATTGCATCTCTGAGTGTAGGTCCTTCCATTGCTGATGAACTGTCAGTAGCCATCCAGCAGCAGTTGTAAGAAATGCAATGTGGCAGGCTTATGCACAGTATATAACTGTGCAGGCAAAAAGCAGCATGTTGTTTGCAGCTATGAACCATGACATTCAGGTTAGTATTACCTTTATTATGAAAAACACACAGTACAATTGGTGCATATGGTGCTATGTGTGGGTCATGTTGTGAATGGAATTGAAGCATGCAAGGAATGTGTAAATTTTGAACTGTATTGCTGCACATGTTTTGTTTAGGGATCATGGTGAAATATGCACATACTGCTTAAGCTGGATTGTTTATATTTGATAATTGCCTTTAAACTACTTGATTTAGAAACTTGAAAAACCTGTATGCATTTAACCATGTACTACTGTTGTATTCTACCTTGCAGTTTTTATGAGGTGCTACCTTTGACAGGAAAGGAAGATTTTTATAACTTTTTTTTGATATGTTCTACATTTTTACATTTCTTTTAGTATGAACGAAGTATAACCAAAGAAAAATCATGTGCTCCCCCTTTGTGCTAATTATGGGATGGTCTATTTTGAAACTATGTGTTTAAGAGTAAGGATACAGCCAGTATTGGATAGTACACCAGTTATTTGGATGATCTGTTTTTAGTATGAGTAGGTTCAGACAGTTTATTAGAAGAAGTTTTTAATTATATTAATGATACTACTGATAGGTCGGCCACGGTGGTCTTGGTGCTGGGCTGGCAACTTGACACCATAAAAAACTCCACTGCCAATCTTGAGCAGACAGGTGAATGATCCGCTGTGTTGTCCCCTAGCCGAGAAAAGCTGAAAGAAGAAGAATTAATGGTACTACTGATTTGGTTAGTTTTACCCACACTTATAACAAAGAAAAACATTTTTATTTGTATGTTGAAGTGTCTATTGATGCAGTGGAGAAAAGTTTAATATCTAGAATTTACAGGAAGCCCACATTTTCAAATTCATATTTGGATTACACCAGTTGCCATCCGCCACACTAAAAAAAGATCTGTGGTAAAGGGACAATTAGTGAGGGCAGCTTGGATGTTTGCCAGAGTGATGAATTCAACATATAAATAAAATGCATACTTGATTTATTTAAAAAGAGGGGTTATCCTGACACATTGTTAAATAATGTTAAGGAAGTGCTGATGAAAAGACAAAAGGGAATTTTCAAACCTATTTTAAGTAGACACACAAATGTAGGTTAATAAAGGAGAAAAAAGAGAGGGGGATGAGATCTTTCCTTCATAACTGTTTATAACAAAGAGCACAGCAATAGTCAATGTGCTAAATAAGAATTGAAACCTATTTTAAATTGATAAATCAGTCATTGGATGTTTTGGTGGTAAAACAACAATAGCTTTTAGATTAGGATTGATCTCTCAAAAATATTTTGGAAAATAAATGTAGTAATGAAATGAGTAAGGGCAATAACAACAAAAAATTGGGCGACTTCAAGAGTGCTGTGTGTAAGCAATTTCTTTTTATACTAACCACCCAGGACAACTTCAGGATGGGAAACTTTAATTTCTACATCTAGAGGCATTTTAACTCTCAATCTAAACATGTTATATACCTTGCTATGTGTTTACAATGTCCTTCTTTTTATATAGGAAAAACATCCAGATGTTTAAGAGAGAGGATGTATGAGCATTTTTTAGATATTAAAAATAGTAAACAAACTAATGCTCTGTGTAGACATATTCAGGTATTTAATGATCATCGTTTTGGTTTCCTAGTTATTCAACAAATTGTCCCTGACTCTCAAGGGAGAGTATTATCTGAACACTTAGAAATATGTGAGTATAAGGGGCAAATGTGTTTGAACACTTTTATAACCCCAGGGCTAAAATTAAAGCATTTAGAAGGGTAGTTAATTAATTAGTTTTAATTGTTTAATGATTCAATTATGTGTAATGTGTTTTTAGTTCTGATGAAGTCCATTTGAAAGAGCATGACGAAAGTGCTTAACTTTGGATAATAAAGTGGTTTTCCAGACTTTCCTTTGGTTGTACTTCGTTTATACTTGGTGGTTTTACAATTTTGGTTACCATTTCTTTTAGTATGTTCTAACATTTCTGTACTTTTTCCCCTGATAATAGAGAACAGAAAAATTATTTCTTATTTAAGGTACTTCACATCAGCTTAACTCATTCTATCATAGACACCAGTCCTTTTATCATCAGATAGCAGATAGCAATCATCATTTGTGCAGTGCTGAGGGGTGAGGTGGTAGCAGTGCTGGTATTGATGGCAGTATTAGTGTTGCTCATGTAATCATTATTTTCCAATGTGTGTGTGTTAGGCTCTTAATAGTGTTCTGTATTTCAGTGTGCTGCACCCCCCCTTTTAATATTTTTTATCACTCTTTTCTGTAACTGTAAGCAATGCCATTACTCCAGTCAAACTTATGCTGCAGAATTTGCCCTTAATAATGTTGTATATTGCAGTCTGCAGATTACCCCTCCCCCATTTTTTAAATTTATTTTATTAGTTGCTGAAAGCATTAGAATTAATCAAGGGACATACATGTAGCTGAGTAGTATACAGGGGTGCACAACATTCAGTAGATTTCCCTCCCTGCCTCCCTTCCTACATTTTTTAACAATTCCTTTGACTTTAACCAGTGACATTAGTTTACAGAAATGCATACTGTTGAGCTGTCACATGTAATATTTTCAATAGCTGCACTGCTAATCTTGACTTACAGTAGGTCAGATGTGTCATACACAACATCTTCTAAGTGTATAATGGGTGATGGTACCTGTGATCATGAAGACATGCTACCTTGTGAGCTTGATGTTGACTTGCTGTGACGATGTGACCTACTGGATCGCAGGTGATCCTACAGATAGTGATCTCACAGTGCTACATGACCAAAACCTCAAATGATAGGTTCTGCTACATGTAGATAAATGTTGATGAGGCCTGCTGACTTCTTTTGTGTCCCTCAACACACAATTTTCTTATTAATTTCCTGAGAATCATGTGGTGAGAGATGTGTTATGCCCTTGACAAAGTAGAATTGGGTCAGGTCCAGTACTTGGAGGTTTCCTATGTCATTTATCAGGTCCATGATTATTCATTCCATGGCCTTACATATAAAACTGGTCAAACTTATGAGTCTGTAATTTCCCCAGACAGTAGATGTTCCCCCATTATGCAGAAGGATGACTGTTGCTGTCTTCCACTCTATCAGGACAAAGCCAATCCGGAGGCTTTGGTTAAATTGAGATCCTAATGGGTCTTATAACTCCAGATGTAAACTGTTTAAGAGACAACCTGGAATATCTTCAGGCCCCACTGAAGCCATGTTTTTAGCTTTAAAATGCAACCTGTTCTTTGGTGATAATTGGTGGTGGAGGGTATTTCTTGGGGGAGACCTTGGGGAGATGAAATATGAGCTGAATTTGTGAGCAAGCAGATTTGCTATATCTTCTAGCGGAGTATGGGTGTTGCTATCTGCAACTAATTCTGCACATTATTGGATGTTGCCCTTAAGATTGCTGACACAACTGAAACATGCCTTATGGTTATTCTTAGCTTTGGATGCTATTTATACCTCAGAGTCTACTTTCAGAGACTTGACAAATTCCCTGATTCACTTGTTTAGATTACTACAGGACTTTTTGCTCTGTTGTGCATAGTCCTTCCTACTTCTCGATAGGATTTTCTTTCTTTTGTTGTACAACCTATTAATAACAGGGGGCCACCAGGTTGGCTTGTTTTTTTACATAGACATAGAAACTTTGGGCCATCTGGCAAAAGAAGCAACAGAGACAATTTAAAAATAAAAATAAAGTCCATAATTTTTGAAAAGTATATAAAAGAAACATGGACATGGTAAATAAAATAGATCTAATATGGTACAATATTTATGCAAAGGAGAAAGCCAAACTAACCAATACAAAAAAGCATCTCCAAGGATATTTGAAAAGAAATACAGGCAAAGACACCCAGATATGACAAATTTCACAACACAATAAATAAAATCACAAGGGGGGGTGCAGAAAAGAAGATCATTATGACAGAAGTCAAACAAATAGTAAGTGAAATTATGGAATACCTGTGAACTGACAGATTTAGTAAAAAAAAGTCCAATACAGGTAATGTCACAGCCTGATGAAACGAGTCCCCAAATTAAGGAGAAGCAGGTGGCTTGGGAGACACCTGAAGACGAAATATGGACTGGGGAAAGAAAAAAGAGATTTATTATAGTTCAATATTTATGCAAAGCGAAAGCAAAACTAATCAATTCAAAAAAAGGAGCACCAAAGATATCTGAAGAATAATACATGCAGAGACATTAAGTTATAGAAGATTTTACAGTACAAAAAATAAGAAAAGAAAGGGGGAAGTTGAAAAGAGGATTAGACAAATAGAAACAGAAGTTACTGATTACCTGCGATGTGAAGGATTTATTGTAGAAAATCCAACTCAGGTAATGTCACAGCATGATGGAACAAAGTGCCTCCACACTACTACTACTACCTCTTTTATATAACATGCTGATTATTTTTACACTATTTCATAAAAATCCTTTATTATGTGTTACATTTCTCCCACTTTAGTAGATTTGCAAAGCTAGACTTGCATACAAAATCAAGTCATCACAAACCACTACACATAAAAATACATATCGCAGTGTCTGCAGAAGCAAACCACTAAGGCAAAACACCATCCGTTCAAACATCTTGTTCACAGGAGACTCCATCATGAGACACACAGATGCCCCACTCAGCGGGTTGGATAAAGAGAGGATTATACTCAGTTGCCTGTCAGGAGCTGAAATTCCTAGGTCATGCAGGAAGTCATATCACTCAACCACAAGTACCAGTATGACTCAATCATAGTCCATGTGGGTGTGAATGACCTGAGAAGTATCTACCTGGACTATATGAAGATAGACATTTTGGATCTGTCTGAATACGTGTCAGAGGCAGGTTTGAACCTCACATTCAGCAACATTCTACCATAATCAAGAATGATATCATGATACAAACAGAAAAAGATTCTCTTCAATAATCAGCTTAGCTACTGGTGTCATTCCAAGGGGATCCAGTGTTTGTCAGCCTGGGATGACATGATCCACAGATCACACTGTCTTGCCAGTGATGGTCTGCATCTGTTGCCAGTAGGCATTAGCCACCCTCATAGCATCTTGTTTAAGCAGTGCCAAACCAGCAGACCAATCAATGTAACAAATTCTTCTAATGCCAAACTGGAGAAATTTCTGCTTAATGCTCGGAGTCTTAACAAGAAATTGGATTCCCTGGAAGCTCTTCCCACCATGCAGAATGCTGACATCTGTGCAGTCACAGAGATGTTGTTCAAGATTGTGGAAAGCACATCAGCAATGCAGGGATACAATGCCTATGATACATTCAGACCACACTCTGAAAGAAAAATAAAAATGAAAGGAGGAGGTGTTTCCATTTACATGAGTCACCCTGATGGTCCTCTGACTTAAATAGATTATACAACAGAAGGAAGAAAATCCCTCATTAGTCTCACCAGGCACCTCTGGGAACTAGTCAAGTCATCAAAAGCTAAATATGAGACCAAAATATCCTCCCAAGCAAAGGATAACCACAAAGCATTTTTAGTTATGTCCTAAGCCTTAAGGGAAACACTCAACAATGTGCTGAGTTGGCTGTAGATGACATTACCTATACTCAGCCAGAAGAAACAGCAAACCTGCTTGACAATAAATTCAGTTCACATTTCACCCCCTCATCACCTCCGGTCACTCTCCATGAAATACCCCCTATGATTCATTTGCCTGTTATCACAAAAGAACAGGTCATCACTGCACTCTCTAAAGCTAGAAACATGGCATCAATGGGCCCTGACGGAATCCCAGGGTACATATTATGTTGCTTGAAACATGACCTAGCAGACTCACTGAAATCACCATTTAACCACAGTATCCAGACAGACTTTGTCCCAGAAGAGTGGAAACAGCAACAATCATCCCTCTGCACAAGGGGGGACCATCAATGGACCAAGGAAACTACCGATCCATATGTCTGACTATCTCCATATGCAAGGGTATCGAAAGGATAATCCTGGACCTTATTAACAAAGACATGGTTAATCTCCAGAATTTAGATCCAACCCAGTTTAGCTTTGTGAAGAGCAGATCCTGGCTGCTTAGTTTGGTAGATTTCTTTGAGAAGGTCACCAAGGCCATGGATGAGGGTACAACAGTGTATATTGCCTACCTTGACCTGGCCAAAGGATTTGACATAATATCCCACTTGTATATTGTAGATAAACTCACAAAATTAGATATAAATCTCTATGTCACCAGATAGATAGCCAAATGGCTTTCCAATAAGGCGCATGTTATTACAGTGGATGAATCCACATCAAATAAGAGGCCAGTCATCAGTGGTGTACCACAGGGCTCAGTACTGGGCCCATTCCTGTTTGGGGTATACTTCTCAGATGTCAAGTCAAATGTAGATGGCCTTTGGCTGCCCAAGTTTGTTAATGGCTGCAAGTTGGGAGCAACCATTTACTCCCCTAATCATGTTGATGTCCTGCAGAAAGGACTGATGCAGACTAATGACTGGTGTCATAGCCATGGCCTCAAACTAAATGCATAGAAATGCATAATAATAATACCCTTCAGGAAATCAGATACCCCTACAAATTACAACATCCTAAGAGTGGACCCAGTGGTAAGAGATCTGGGCACTCAGTTAAAAAGTAATCTGAACTTTGACCACTATATGCCCATGGTGGTGAGGAAATCCTTCTATGTGGCTCAGCTTATAAGAGCATGGCATCCAGATCTAAGGATGTCATAGTACCACTGTACTTACTCGTCATCAGACCAATAATCGAGTACAGTGCACCCTTTGGCATGTAACATATCAGACATGTGCAACATTTGGAGCATCCTCAGAGGTTCCTCACCTAAAAATACAAAGTATAACCAACATATCATATGCTGACCAATTAAATGCCCTATCACTGTATTTGTTTTCCTACTGATTACTGAGACGTGATCTATGCCTGATCTGCAAGGCAGTCTGTAACCCAGCTCTGATGGAAATTTTGCATATTTGCAAAACTAACTGTATGAGGTTTACCCACTCCAAGGGTCTAAACATGATCTCTGGCATGTATAGATTATAGCAGCGAGTCAGATATGTGTCCTAGAATTTACCCATCCTTTGGAATAGGCTTCCTATTCATGTGAAACAGATCCCTCCCCTGACCATCTTTAATTTGGACTAATGGATGACAAATCGCAAATTCACTCCTAGGGTGGTGCTTATTTCCCTTATGGATAGGTGCAGTCTGTAAAAATTGTCAAAACACATCTGTTGACCTTTGTTATCTTTCTCCTATGGATAGAAAATTGGGTAAAATCTGGTAAAACTGGCTAGGCTTGTAAGGGCTCTTGAACCATTAGCCTAGTAATTCTATGTACCTGTGAATATGAATTTCTGTTAATAGTCTTGATTACTGTGTTTATTTGTTTTATCAGACTTCTAACATTTTGGGTCTTATTAACTTTCTGTAACCTATTTCTTTCATTAATCTTAATATGTCAATCCTTCTCTATTAAATCAATCTTCTCTTAAATCATTTTCTTACACACTGACAGCACATTCTTTACTCTGTTTCCTGTGGGCTTTCTCCAGAATGTCTTCCAGTGACACATCCTCTTCAGCTACATCCTGCATCATCTGCTGCTCCTTCATATGGGAACTTATTGGCCCATCACACCACAACATTGGCTGTGTCAGAGTTGCCACTGCTTCCTGCTCCTTTTCTTTCTGTTGCACCTCAGGCTGAATTTTTGTACAGGTTTCCTACTGAAGGATCCAGAGCATCATCATGCGGCATATCAACAGATGCTTCCTGTTCTGCTTGTTTCTCCTTAGTTTACAGACTCACAGTTCCATCATGCTGTGACATTACCTGAGTTGTTATCCTAAGGATAAAAATTCAAAGGAGGATATTCCATGGTGATTCTTTGTTGCCTCTCTTGGTTTGCCTTAGTCTTACTCCATTAAGATATTTACTTAACAGAATAGGTCTTCGCTACAATTTGGCTCCCAGAAAATAATCTTGCTTAAAGACTTCTCATCTACTTTTTGTGGATGACTTAAGACTGTATAGTTCATTAGATTAGAAGATGAAAGCACAACTGTGAGTGGTTAAAATTTAGCAGATTATATAAGAATGACAGTTGGCCTTGATAAAAGTGCACGACCAGTGTTTAAAGCCAGAAATTTGCAGAGTAAAGAAAACATCAGTCTGGGACAAGAATGTGATATGGAGGAACATGAGCAGGAAGGAGTATGTAAATATTTGGGAGTTGATTAAAGATTGGCAATAAAATATGCACAAATGCAAATAAAACAAAGTAAGGAATACTTCAAATGACTTAATCTAATTTTTAAAACGGTTTTGACATCTAGGAATAGAGTCCAAGCTATAAACCAGTTTCCTCTTCCTGTTCTGACTTACAGTTTTGATGTGACTGACTGTCCCCAAAAGGTATTGGATCAGTTGAACAGAAACAAAAGAAAATGCTTATCAAATGATATATACAAATCAGCATGTTCCAGAATTATATATTCCACACTTTCAAGGAGGTTTGGGCTTCCTCAAAAATTACATGTCTATATCTGCAGTCATGGGACTTCATACATATCTGCTCACTACATCAGATCCAAACACAGTGAAAATTTTAAAACATAAGCAGAGGGAGTCTAATATGACCTCTCCACTTACTTTAGCAGAAGCACTTTGGTGTTAAAAAGGAACAGAAATCATACCAGAAGTAAATAAAAACCAGACAGCAAATGAATGTGCCAAAAAAAAAAAGAAAGACTATAAGGAAAAGAACCAGATGAGAAGGAAAGATATGCAGAAGAGCTATAAACACAATTTGACACTGGAATGGTTAAGGAGAGGTGAGTTGAAATTAATAGATGAAAGGTCAGTAGTGGCAGATATTGGATTTCAAAGTCAAAAACAGTAAATATGTGGGAGGAACAGTGAAATGTAGGTCCTGTAAAAATAATTGGAAACTGTCACACACCTTGTTGCTGGGTGTAACATACTCATGGCAGAAGGCTGTTACACTGAAAGGCACAATAATGTGACTAAACTGTTGGGATTTGTGCAAACACTTCAGTACAGAAGTAGATGAAAAGTACCGGAAACATGAACAACAAAACATTATATGGAATGATGACGTGTACATCGCATGGGATTCCTCATTACCAACAGTTCAAAGCTAGATGCAATAAAACTAGTTATAGTAGTCCATGAAAAAAAGCAAAAGTAGCATTGATTATTGAAATTACTATACCTAGCTGTCACGTACAGCGACTCATAAAATATATTTGCAATCAGAATGTGGACGAAAGATACCCAGACAGTTCCAGGAGTAGTAGTAGTAGGAACAACCAGAGTAACATAGAAAATCTAAAGTCATATTTAGATATGCTACCAATACATATAACTCTGTATTAATTCCAGGAGTCATTTCTGGGCACACTGCGTGTGCTGCAAAGAGCACTTTTGAATAACATCAAAGAATGAAACAGTAATTTCATGAACTTTAATTATAGTCTACCTTAGGAGTGAGGTCCATTTCCATCATGGCACTAGAAACCCAAAAGTTTTGGAGAAATTAAACCTAGAAATACCTCAATACTCTTTCTGAAAGATATTTTCTTATGTGACTATAACAAGTTCCAGCTTTCTGTTGCTTGAATTTTCACTGTTTGGCAGGAAAATGTACTAATAATACCAACTTAACGTAATGCCATACATTCAGACTTTGTCAGTTAATGCTGAACCACTTCTTTTAAACATTATGTGTTTTCCTATCATGCTTGATGTTACCCCTTAAATACTCATGCTATAATTTTCTGTGATACACATACTTATAGCAGTATATTTACTCATCCTATGCTCGTGTTTAAACCCTTTTCGCTAATACTCCAGAAAATTGCAGTGTGTGCTAAGTATCAAAGTTAATTTGTAAAAGTCTACATGCTGTGATTTAATTCACTGCATTCTGACATACAGTTTGCTTAATTTACTTTTTTCATGAAAGTATGCAGAACTATTTATAGGTTCACAGATTCATAGGTGTGTACTAGCCTAGCCATGCAGTCCAGATATGACCCACAGGTCTTATGTTTTAGACATTTAAATATGGGGTGATTTTTGATTTTGACATGAATTACTGACTGCCTCTGTTCATCAGGGCCATAGACACCAGACCAGGAGTGAATCTGTAATTTCCCATCCATTGGTTGAAGTTACAATTCAATACAGTAAGTGAAGGACTTTGCTTCAAATGGATGGGGAGCCTATTCAAGAGAATGGGACTATTCTGAAATATATACGTCACAAGTAAACTTTAGGTCTTTGGATCTAGTAGTTCTGATTATTTCTGTTTTGCAGATATGCAAAAGATACATCAGAGCAGGGAGCAAGGATGCTTTATAAGACAGGCACACATTGCCTCTCATTAGTCTATGTGAGACTGAATATAGAGACAGGGTTTGAGGTGATCCACATAGGACATTGTGTTTGCTTCTTGCATTCTTTTGGAAGAAACCTTTGTGAACATTCCAGTTGCAGCATGTGTATGGTCAGATACAACCAAAGGGGCATTGCAGTCTATGCAGGGTTTGATGAGGGCAGAGAACAGTGGTATGATGACTTCCCTGGACCTAGATGCCATGCTCTTACTTATAAATTCAGCAATGTAGAAGGACTTTCTTTCAACCTTGTACACATGTTGGTTGAAGGTTATGTTACTATCTACATGAGTTCCCAGATCTCTAACAAGGGAATCAACCTTTAGGAGTTTGCATTGCATTGCTTTGACTTTAGTAGGTAGAAAAAAGTGCATTTCTGATTGTGCATTTATGTTGTAGGAATGGACTCTACACTGAAATGAAAACAAACATCAGGTGCACAGCAGAGGAAGGCAAAGTATGCCCATCAGGAAGAGGCAGCACAGCTGTCGGCAAGTTTAGCTGCCTTCCTGTCTCAGTAAGTTAAAACCCATTCTGCATAATAGACCATAAACTGTAAACCACTGCACTGTACAGGGCTCCAAATTCAGCCATATAATTGTAACCTGCCTGTGGTAGGCAACACTAAAATATCATGACATACTTTGCATGTAGTAGGCCGTATTCTCACTTTCCATTCATTACTGAAACTTATCATTATTACCATACATGGCACTATATAACTGAACACGTCAAAAGATGAATATAGAAGGGATTCTATTATGGAAGTTCACTGCTCATGCAACAAAGATTTTTCAGGCATGTTACTGCCAGCTTTGCAGTGATTATGTCATGTATAATTTGTCATTGCCTTTCTGTTATGTAGACAACACATTTTGGGAGGAGAGCTGGAGAGCTGTTCATATTATGTGTAATGAGTAAGGTAGCATCAGGTTAGCAACATTTCTGCACTTATTTTACTGAGAATAAATATGTGATTCCTTCAGTCATGTATCGTGCAGCCATATAGTAAGTGGGTTGTTTTTAGCAGCCAAGTCAAAAAGCCTTTGAATTATGTAGTACCTGCAGTGGTTTCAGAAGGAGAGTACAATATTGGGTAAGTTGTTTTTTAGATTGTGAAAAGCTGCAGTAGTCCTATCATCATTCAGAAGTAATATGATTATTTGTTTTAGGCATGTCATGGAACCGCCAGTTCCTGTGCAACAGCAGAGCTGGATGTTGTAGGCATGTCATGGAACCATCAGTGCCTGTGGCAGCAACAGAGCTGGGTGTTGTAGGCATGTCATGGAACCATCAGTGGCTGTGGCAGCAACAGAGCTGGGTGTTGTAGGCACATCATGGAACCATCAGTGCTTGTGCCAGCAGCATAGCTGGGTGTTTTAGGCATTTCATTGAACCATCAGAGCCTGTGACAGCAGAAGAGCTGGGTGTTGTAGGCATGTCATGGAACCGTCTGTGCCTTTGGCAGCAGAAGAGCTGGGTGTTGTAGGCATGTCATGGAACCGTCTGTGCCTTTGGCAGCAGAAGAGCTGGGTGTTATAGGCATGTAATGTAACCTTTCTTTTTAGTCATTGTGATACAGTGAAAGTACCGATGAGAGGACTTGCACAACTGGATGATCCTGGAGAATCACCTGCTTGTCTTCAATGTCCAAACAGCTTTCTTCAGGCTGAACTTGATTCCATCTGGAAGTCCTGAATGAGAGGAGGCCTGCATTACATCTAATAACACCTATGATAGCATTGTTGACATGATCAAGGTGGAGACCAAAGCAGGAATTGATAGAAGAATGTGTGATATCCTCCAGGAAGATGATCTTCAATCAAGTGCAACGATGGAGGTGGACTACGAAAGTACCATACCAGGACATGTGAAACTCACCAAACATTCTAGCACCCATATTGCAGTTTGTAACAGCATGAATGATGCCATAAGAAAAGATTATGACATTAGCTTGTACGAGAGTGGTCATCTTACAAATAAAAACTATCTTGACCATACAGTGGTTCCCACTGAAGGCTTTGAGTTCCCTAAGCATTTCATGGAGTATTATGGAGGCCAGCAAAACAGAACTTTCAGTCCACAGCTTCTGCATGAATTCAAGTTTGTACAGTATTCACACAGTTTGGATGGGGTCTTCTGTGATACATCCTTTTTCTTCAGCACAGCTAGAGAGTGTGTGCTGGTCTCCATACCTATGACATACTGGTCTAATGCAAGGAAGATTCTTAAATGACCTAGCATATTAAAAGACCATGGAAATGCACCTTGCAAAGTTGGAGGCACTTCTAGATGTATGCTCTGGCCAACTGCAAACAGTTTATCAGTTTATTGCACAGAAAGATAAGATGTTTCAGGAAAGCACAGTTTATGCCTTCAGATTAATTCTTCTCTGTGGTAGACAAAATTTGCCACTTCATGGAAAACTGGCTTGCACAGGAAAGTTGAATATGTGGCAGAAGTAGTTTCTGTACTCACTGACCATTCAAGGGATGGTCAGCAAAATACACTGTACACTTTAGCACAAATTCAAAATGAAATTATTAATTTTATTGGGTTACCCAGAGGAGTACTATCAAAGGAATATGTTCACCCCATTCATGGATAATGTCATAGGTGAAACAAAAGACCAACTTATAGAATGCCACCACCTTTAATTGCACAGTATCTGGTGCCAAATATGCTGCATGCTTCGGAAGAAGATGAGAAAGTGGAAGAATTGTACAATGCATACAAAATTGACATATCCAGTCTGCCCAGTTTCAATAATGAGCTTTAGTGGTGGGCGGGCAGATGGAGAGCAGTTGCACAAACTAAGCTGCCAAGCACCATCATTTTATGCATAGAGCAACTTAACCCATCATTTTATCCAAATATAAACAGTGCATTAACAATTCTGGCCATCATGCCAGTGAGTGTTTCCTCTGCAGAGCAGCCATTCACTGCTCTATGACACATTAAGACTTAATTATTGTCACTCATCCTTCACTAAAATAGATGACACGCAGGCTGGGTAGTTCATTTAGATGCTTTATTACATAGAAATACATCAGGATGGATAGTAGCATCATAAAATATAAACAAACTGATTAATAGATAGACCTTACAAACATGCATGCTTACATCTCAACAGCTTACTACAAAATGGCAGTCAGACTCTCACATGCTCAGTATTTATACACTTGTGCAAGCACTTGGATAGCTTCTTAAAGATGCATGCACACACATTGATCTACATCCTCCCTGTTAAAAAGATTGCCCTTGGTAAAAACAACAGAGTTAGACATACATTATTATAGACATTAGAAACAAATACAATATTCATGTCCAAGTTGCCACCTGTTACATGGTCTAGCAATACGACCAGATCTCGTAACATAACAGTCTGAACTGAATTTAGCAACAGGGACAGTCTTCATTTAACAACTCATATCAGGAAATTCTGAATACATTACAGGAATGGGAATATTCTCTGGAACTTCCTCTGGAATTGAAACACTGGACAAGTCACTCTGAGATAAAGAGTCTTACTCACAGGCTATGTGATGTGGTATAGGCTTGGACAACAGTCTATAAATGTATCCAGTTCTGCCTAAATTCTGTTCCTTGTGATTCCACAATGTACGATCTCTGTTCTGGGCAAATAGTCTTCATGACACCAGTCCGATAATAACCTTTGGATGTTTTCATTCTTAACACTTCTCCTTCTCATAATGGATTGAGTGGTTTGCTGGTCTTATTGTAGTGGGACTTCTGGGTTAAACACTTCTTCAGCAGCTTGGTTTTCACTGACCTGTTGTTCTCGATGTATGGAACCAACAACTGACTACTGAGTGGTAATGTGGTTCTGGTTTGTCTCGACAGAAGTCTCTGAGAAGGTGAGCCAAGATGTTTATCATGAGGAATGTTTCTGAGATTCATGAGATTCAGGAAAATATCACTATTGTCTTGTTTTGACTTCTCTAGTAACTGTTTTGCATTTTGAACTGCATGTTCTCCAAACCATTTGACTGTGGGTACTCAGGGCTACTCAAGACATGAGTAAAGTCAAATTCTTCAGCAAATCTTTTGAACTGTTGGCTTGTAAACTTTGTGCCATTGTCAGAAATAACTTTGCGTGGACTACCATGGACTGCAAAATGATGCTTCATTTTAGTAATGACAATCCTGGATGCTATGTTTGGAAGCAGGTCAGTCTCAAACCAATTGGAATAAGAGTCTACTAACACCAAGTAATGACCATTCCACTCAGAAATATCAGTGGCTGTCGACCATGGTAGTTCAGGAATCTGGTTTAGCTGAAGTGGTTCTTTCTGTTGATGTGGCTTAGTACTATTACACATGGAACAAGATAAAAGTACTCTCTCAATGTCTTGTGAATAGGAAGCCAAAGAACTAGTCCTCTCGTCCTTCTTTTGCTAGAGTCTGTTCCTGGGTGACCACGATGCAACATAGTAATGTACTCTTGTTGCCAGGACTTTGAAACAATCACTTTTGGACTTTTCATAATGATACCTTTATCAAAAAACAAAAAAATCATCTCTGTGTGGATTTCTTGAGGTAAACCAGATTGCTTTGATGGCCACACCTGAATGATAAAGTAGTTGAACCTTTGTAAAACTGGATCTGTGGCTGCATGATCTCTTGGGGTATCAAGATCTGTTGAAGAAAATTTTCTCAGTTCCTTGACTTCAAAATTAAGGTTTTCATTCTCATGCTGTTCAGTGGTGTTTCTGGGTGATCTGGATAATGTAGAAAGATAAAGAAGTTTGCCTATCCTGTAATCAAGAGTAAAAATGATACTTTTACAATCTTAACATCATGTGTTGTAATCTGTCTGGAGCTGAATTCATAGGCTTTCTCAATATAGTGACTAGAGGTTGGTGGTCTGTTTTGATCTGGATAGGTCTACCATAAACATAATTGCAGAACTTTGAGCATGAAAACACATTTGCTAAAAACTCTTTCTCTATCTGAGCATACTGCATTTCAATTTAAAAGTTCTTAATGTATAGGTAACAGGTTGATACTCTTGTAGAATGACTGCACCATGACCAAATTTCGAAGCATCACAGGAAAGAGCAATTGGCTTGTAAACATCATAGTAACTTAGAGATGGTGGACTAGCAATTCTCTGTTTCAGGACATCAAATGCTCTTTGGTGCTGGTCTAACCAAGACCAGTATACATCATTACATGTAAGCTCTCTAAGCAGTGCTGGAAGTTGGCTCAAGTCTGGAATGAACTTGCCTAGATACTTAATCATGCCAAGAAAACATTGTTTGGCTTGAACATTGTCTGGAGCTAGCATCTCGAGAATGGCTGTTTGCTTTGAAGGGTCTAGTTGTTGACCTGAAATGGTAAATAAATGACCAACATACGTAACCTTTTCCACAATTATGTTTATGGTAGACCAACCCATCTTGCATTTCTGTAGACTGACCTTAAGAATTACGTGATGTGCCTTTTTCATAATTTTTCTGAGGTTTCTGTCATGCTCAGGCTTCACCATCACCTCCTACTAGTATGTCATCTACTATAATAGCACAAGGATACCCAGAAAACATTTGATCCATTGCATGTTGGAAGAATTCATTTGCAGAATTTATCCCAAATGGCATTCTCTGAAATCTGTACCTTTCAAATGGAGTACTCAAAGTAGTGAGCAATGAGGATTTCTTGTCAAGCTGAATTTGTCAAAATGAACTCTTTGCATCTAAGACAGAAAAAAAACAGTGGCACTGGGCATCAGAGCTACAACTTCTTTGACTGTACGCATTGGATGATGAGGACTTTTTAGTGCTTTATTTAAATCTCATGGATCAATACATATGCTGATGCCATCTGAGCTTTTCTTATGAGCTGCAACCATGGAAGATACCCATTCAGTAGGTTCATCTACTGGAGAAATCACATGTTGTCTCACCATTTTATCTAACTCGGCTTTGACTCTGTCCTGCATGACTATTAGAACATTCTGAGCTGGCCTGATAATTTGGCTGAAATCTGGGTCTAACTTCATGGAGAACACAACTGGAAGCTTCCCTAATTTGTCTATGACGAGACCAGCATAGGTAGAAAAAATGTACTGGGCAGAATGAGAGTAGTGGTCTTTCAAGTTAACATGATGGACTTCCTTATTAAATGAAAGCAGTCCCATTTTTACACTGTCTCTGAGCCCTAATAATGGCTGGACATTCCTCTTGGACACATAAAATAACAAGCCATAGCTTTTTCCAGCAGAGTAACATGAAAGCACTACTAAGCCTGCAGTTTGAATTTCTTCACCACCATAAGCAACAAGCTTCACACACTTTGCCAAATCAAGCCTTTCACCATGGCACACTCTAGCAAATTTTTGTGATGACATAACATTGCACTTGGAAGCTATGTCAACTTTGAGCTCTATGGGCTTTCCATTTATCCAAACAGTTCAACATAGTTCATTCTTTGCCCTTAAATCTACTGCATTGACTGTTTCATGAAGCACTGACACACCATCAATATAAAGAGTAGGAGTGCAGCCTTTTAATTGATCAACTCATTTCTTGAAATGTTCCCTTTTAATGGAAGAATGTGGGCCTTTTGATTTACAAAACATTTGAAATGATTCCATTTATTGCATTTGTGGCACTGTTTACCAATAGCTAAACATTTTCCCTTTTGTATTCATGATTTCCCCCACAATTACAACAATTGGGAAAGAAACATGGTGGGGGGGGCATGCTTTGAGTTTGCTGACTTACTCTTATACTTCACTGAGTCTCTGCAAACTCTGGAATTTACTGGAAAGCTCTGGGGTTTACCAGTGGGTGCTGCAGGGGCTACAGTTGCTGCCATGTGCTTGGGCCTGTTTCTGTTAACCACATACTGCATACTATCAACTTGAGCTTTGTCACTGTGCCTTCTATTTGTAAACATATGTGTGTACTTTTCTGTGAGCTGATATATCTGACAAATCTCAATGGCCTTATCCAAAGTTAAGTCACAAAGCAAAATATTTCTCACAGCATCATCTCATCTTTAATACCACACACAAGTCTGTCCTTTATCAACTCATCCCTTAAATCACCAAATTGGTACATTTTCATAGGTTCATAGGTAGGTACAAGGCTATCGGCCCAAGGGCCTACATAAGCCTAGCCAACAAGGTTCCCTGGCTTACACCATCCAAGAAAGTTATTTTCCTGTGCCACTGTCAAGCAGAGACACAGAAGTGATCCCCGGGGTGTATTTCCTATTTTCCACCCACTCATCAAGATTTTTCTAGAAGAGTGCTAATGGAGAACTTTGCTTGACAAAGATGGGTAGCCAGTGCCAGAGCATGGGAAGTTTCTGGGACAGGAATCTATCTTTCCAGCATGTCCTGTTTATTGTGGTGACAAGGTTTAGGTCCCTAGAGTGTGTAGCTCAGAGGGATTGGGATTACTTTAGGTGTAGCATGTCCAGCAGCTCTGGGCGTGACATAGCTTTATATGTTAGAGATCACCTCGGAGTAGGCGATATGCTATGGAGTAAAGCTGAAGTTTTTTGAGATGGTCAGTGTAGGGCATTTTTTTTAAAGACAGTAATCCTCTTTGTGAGGTACTTCTGTGGCCTTTCCAGCTGCTGCAGATGTCTTGTGAGGTACATTCCAAAAGGGGCGTTGTACTCTATAATGAGTCTAATGAGTGTCGAGTACAGGGGAACAATGACCTCTTTTTTCCTGGATGAGAACCCTTTTATGATGAGGTGTGACATGTAGAAGGACTTCCTGACTACTGTGGCTACCTGACTATCAAAGGAGAGACTACTGTCCACCTGGGTCCCAAGGTCTCTTATTTCACATTCGGTGTTAAGTAGATTGCTACCTATGTGTTAGTTCATGGGTGCAGAGTTTTTACCAAAGGGGATGACACTGCACTTTTTGGCATTGAGCTTGAGGCCATGGCTCTGATACCAGGCATCTGTCTCAGCGAGGCCCTTCTGTAGGATGTCCACATCATTTGGGGAATTGACTATGGTTCCTAGTTTGCAGTCATCTGTGAACTTCATTAGCCAGAGGCCTACTGTTAGCCTGTACTTCAGAGAAGTAGATACCAAACAAGAGAGGTCCCAGGATTGAACCCTGTGGTACTCGACTTGTCACTGGTTTGAGGTCAGATTTGGAGTCCGCAACTTTTACAATGTGGGTTCTGTCAGTGAGCCAGTTGGCAACCCATCTTGTGACATAGGGATTTATACCTAGTTTAGTGAGTTTAGCTATAATTTCAGAATGGGGGATGGTGTCGAAAGCCTTGGCAAGGCCAAGATAGGCTGTGTGAACCACCTTACTCTCATCTATGGCTTTGGTGACTGCCTTAAAGAAGTCAATCAGGTTCAGAAGGCATGATCTGCCTATCAGAAACCCGAACTGGGTTGGATCCAGAGTTTGGAGGTTACCAATGTCTTAGTTCCATGATGATATGTTCCATGGCCTTGCAGACAGGTGCATCAGGCTAATAGGTCGATTGTTCCCGGGATCAGTGGTGGCTCCCCCTTTGTGGAGTGTGATGACTGTTGCTGTGAGCCATTCAGTGGCCACAAAGCTTGATGTGAGGCTATTATTGAACATGGTGCTTAAGTGGGGAGCCAGTTCTTTTTGAAGTTCGTGTAAAACACAGCCTGGGATGTTGTCTGGTCCCATGGATGCTGTGTTTTTGGCTTTAGAGAGTGCAGCTTTTACCTGCGTAGTTCTGATTACAGGGACTCTGCATTCTTCGTGTATAGATATGGGCCCTTTAGGGGTGAGGGGGGGTAAAGTTAGCACTGAACCTATCTGCCAGAATGTTGGCAATATCAGTTGGTTCTGTAATTTTCGTGCCATTGTGCTGTAACTCAGAGCAGATCTGGGTGTTGCCATCAAGAGTCTTGACATAGCTATAGAATGTTTTGTGGTTGTCCTTAGAATTAGTGGCAATTTTATTTTCGTAGCTAGCTTTGGAGGATGTTATAAGGGATCTCAGCTTCTTACTGAGGCTGACCAGGAAGCTCCTCCTCTCATGGAATTTTACTCTCTTTTGCAACAGTTTCTTCCTTCTGTTGTACAGTTTGTTTATGGCAGGGGGTCACCAGATTGGCTTCCTTTTTTTGGAGGTTAGCGTCTTGGTTCTGTTGTGGATAGCATGATCCATACACTCGTGCTTTAGCCTTATTTCTCAAGTCAATTATATATGCTTCAAAAGTTTCACCAGGCTTTTGATCCCTTGTATAAAATAAGTGCCTTTTCATTGTAACATTTGTCTGTGGGTTACACATTTCTCTAAATTTACATTTTAAGCACACAGGGTCCTCCCTTGACTCAGACGGTACAATATGATGGTTTTCCCCTTCTCCTGCTTAATTAGCAGGTGCATACACAAATGAACATTCTCTTTCAATGGCTTCTGACAGAGCAAAATTAATCAGAATAAATGCCTTTGTGCAGTCGTCTTTATCAGAAAATGCAGCCTGTATAAAAATGTCATACTCTTGCTCAAACACTCTGCAATTCTCTGCAATATTATTGCCAAACACAAGTGCACTGGGCTTTTGAAATTCATCTGCCATGCCCATAAGGCATGCACAAACACACTGAAAATATGGCCCGTGTAATTATGTATGAACAAACTGTTCTGTGAGCTTGTAATAACATTCAAATTTACTATAAACTCTTTGAAATATTACACTTTGCAAAATATGTTCTGTAATGGCTGTATTCTGTGAAATAACTTTACTATAATATGCATAAACATGCGAACACTTTATACACTTCTGATAACTTGGATATCTTTAATTAATATGAAAAATACGTGCTTAGTGAAAATACAATTGTTTCCTCTTATTTTATTTGTTTTATACAATCCAGACTTTATTTAAAACATTTTCCATAGTAATTTGAATATTTTTATCAATATCGGACATATTGATTTATTTGAATATCGTTTAAAGCATTCTGTATACCTCATTTCATATTTTGCGAATAAGAAACAGTTTTGAGCAAGTTTTAATATCTGAAATTTGTTTCTGACCTGTTTTGTGAATTATGCATCAGTAGGGATGATTCACTCCTCTATTTTCCTCCAATGCCACCCGGGTGCCTCTTGGACTTAAGTGGAAGAAACTGGAACTCTTTCTGGCAACAAATCATTTTGGCCATGCTTCTTCTAACATCATGCCCCTTTAGACATGTCGGTTCTGACAGCATGTTGCTCGTCCCTCTCTAACATAGGTGAAAGCAGGTGGGGTAGCTCATTTAAATGCTTTATTACAACAGAAAAACATCAGGATAGATAGCAGCATCATAAAATATAAACAAACCGATACAGACAGACCTTACATACATACTGTACATGCTTACATCTTAGCAGCTTACTACAAAGTGGCAGTCAGGCTTGCATGTGCTCAGTATATATACACTTGTACAAGCCCTTGGATAGCTTCTTAAAGATACATACACACACATTGATCTACAGTTACAAAACACAGTGTCTGACGTATGCTTAAATGGGTTGGTCTTGATGCACATATACGATGACAATGATGCTAACATCACACTGGTGCTGAAAGCCTCTGATCCATGTAATGATCATCAGTTTAATGTCTTTCCAAGGTGATACAGTAGCCCATCAGGATACTGTACTGATGGGTACTCATGGCTAGTTATACATTGTCATGTGTTCATGGCATGCTATGGCTGAGTGGCTTTCCTTTTTTATTGGCTATTGTCCTGCTTGGTGTAAATGTTTTAGGCCACAATTGCCAAATGACAAGAAAACCAGAGCAGTCAATAGCTCAGCTCAGCTGACTTCCCTTTGGACTAGATCATGGGTTTCTTACTGCAAATGATTTAGGCTGCTTTTATTAAATGCACCAAAACCCAGAGCAGTCAACAACTCTGAGCACCAGTTAGGTCTTACTGTCCACTGTGTGTGGGAAGTTTTGTGTGAATGGGGCACTCTGTGGTACTGACCATCTTGTGGTAAAGGGGTTTGTTATAGTGAATGGCTCGGGCTGGTTTCCCTTTTGACTGGGTTGTGGACTGCTTCTTGCCATAGCTCTCAACCTTCCATGTCAAAAATGAGGAACACTAGCGCTCATAATGTGGAACAAATGGGCAAAATTTGGAACACATACTAATGGTTTACTAACATCTTCAACTAGGAAGGTCATAGGGTGGTTAAAATATGCTGATTTTACATATAAAAAAGATCTTTTAATGAATTAATATAATTAATTTCTATTTACAATGGATTTCACTTAAAAAATTCCTAACACTGAATGTGTGACAAAGTCGTTCAATGTGGAACTTTGAGGAACTTCGAGGAACATGAACTTTTTAAGACCCCAAATGAGGTATATTCCTCGTAATGAGGTACACTTGAGAGGTATGCTTCTTGCAAATGGCTTAGGCTGCTATGAAATGTTCCTAAACTAGAGTAGCTAACAGCCCATCCAGCTGGCTTCTATTTGGACTGGACTGTGGGCTGCTTATTACAAATTGTTTAAACAGCATTTTTTAAGGAAGTGAAACTAAAGCAGTTAGCAGCCCTGGTGTGTGTGTGTGTGTGTGTGTGTGTGTGTGTGTGTGTGTGTGTGTGTGTGTGTGTGTGTGTGTGGTGCATGCGGTTGATGTGTGTGTTTGTCTGGGGTGTGACTGAACCACTGTTTACTGACTGCTTTGATGTGGTAGAGAGGCTTGTTGCAGTGAATCACTGCTACTAAATGCCAATTAAGAGTGATCGTGGACATTTCAAAAGTCTGAATTTTGGCGGAAATGCATGGATGCATTGGGGGTGGGGCAGCATGGATGCACAGGGGGCAGGGCAGCATGGATGCGTAGAGGATAGCAGTACCAGACCTTAGAGCACAAACTGAAAAAAAAAAAAAAAACTGACTGCATCCCTGTTGTGGCTGAAAAGCAAAATCAAGTCCAATAAAAAAAATATATGCCTTAATCTATCACCTTCTACACTACTGATATTTTTTTATATTATAAAACCAGTCTAAGGATTGCCTAGGTATGGATAGCATGTTCTAGCAAATTACATTCCTAGCTTAAGCCACCATAAACTGATTAAAAAAAAGAAAAAAAAATTGCTGAGTATGTTGATCTAGCAATAAATACAAAGAAAGAGAGTCACAACTTTCTGGACCCGATTCCTGGCCGCTTCGTGTACCTTCCTCAGATCAGCCTATGTGAGTTAGGTCTACATTCATGTCCTGATTACTATAGCTGAGAGTTTCAGTGTTAGATGTGTTCATCTAAAACAAGTTAAATATTGCTAAAGATTCTGACTGATTTAGTGCCCTGTGGGTGACAGGAAGCTTGCTTGGTAGTTATTTAGCCAAATAAGAGATACCCTTGTTTGGGCTGTTGGGGTTATAACTTTAATCTCTTTTCTTTCTTTTTTATAAAAACTAATCCACACATATAAACAGACACACACACATATATATCTATATCTTTCTATATATACGTATAGACATATACATATAAATACATATACATATACATAAACTCTTGTGGTGGTCCAATTTGCTAAGGTTAGTATGCAGCTAATACAAAATGAGAGAGTCCGGCCTGGTGATTTTCCTGCTCTCAGTCGAATCTGCCATTATAATTCCTTCTTCTCTACTCTGTCATTTCTGTTGCAATCCAGGTCTTCATAGTAAATCCTGTCAATAACGTGAAAAGTAAAGGTGTTCTGTCCAATGTTTTCCTTAGCATACTTGGGTAAGGAGTTAGTAGGAATAGTTTGATGTATGTCTGTGCAGTGATGTGCTAACCCATTTTTTAACGTATTGATAGTCTTTCCCACATAAAAAGCCAGACAAAGCTTGCATTGTGCTCTGTATAGAATTGTGTCAGAGTAGCAGTTAATGTATCCTGTGCTCTGAAATTTCTTCTGGTTGTTCAGACAAAGGAAAGTGTCCTGGTTGCTCATTAATCTCCAGTAAATGCAGAAAGGCAGGTTGCATTGATAGGTGCCTTTCCTAAGTTACAAGTTTTCTACTGGCACTCTTCTTTCTACATAGTACTTTATGTTCTTGTTTTTTATGGATGTAAAGGCTTGTTTTGTGGAAAGGCTCCTATTCAATGTCATGTTCTCACTAATAATGAACCAGTTTTTCTCAACTAATCTCTTGAGTTCATTAAAATTCAACAAATTGTCATCCCTGTGTTTGGGTTACTGAGATAGCTGTCAGTCTGGATAAAGGAAGGTTCCAAGCTTGGGAGATAGCAGTGGGGGTCTTAGTGAGGAAGTAGGATAGATAGGTAGGTAGGTGTATTTATGTATGTGCATGTGTGTAGGGCTGAATGGATGAGTGTATCTGTGAGTGTGTTTGGGTTTTTAGGGCACTGTTTTTGTGTGTGTGTGTGTGTGTGTGTGTGTGTGTGTGTGTGTGTGTGTGTGTGTGTGTGTGTGTGTGTTAGGGTGTCTGTCATACTTCCATACACCCCTAGACTAGTAATCAGAACATGCAACATCAGGTCAGGGGGAACCACTACCCACCAGGCATAAGCATTTAGCTGTATGTCTTTAAGGCATATAGGGACTGGTGGAACACTACATACCAAGGATTACTATGCATATCTTGCCTGAAAGGCATTTAAATACAACAAGGGTTCAAGTGGGGGGATACTAGACACTAGACAGAACCATTTTATGTCTCATGCTGCAATGGCACATAAACATAATGAGAATAGAGGGAAACATTACACACTCAGGATAACTCAGATGATGAGGATTGGAGAACTTTAGACACAAGGGATACTGTATAGGATGTATCTTAAAGGCACATATTAAAAAAATAAAATAAAATACAGTGCAGAGAACCTCTAGTCATACTGGATAAGTACCATGCCCTAAAATACACTAAAAGAGATTCTAAATCTTTGCCTTCACTCTAAGGATTTTTGTCCTTTGTACTACCACTAGAGACTAGAGATGTCCTATTGAAAAAAAACATAAGTGAGAAAAAAATCAAATGCAAAGGGATCTGAACCTGGCACCCTTCGCAAACAAGACTACAGCATTATCCCGCTATTTTAACTGATAAGATAGTGCAACATATAGTGCAACATATTTTAACGGGTCTACCATACACAATGAATCAGTGTTGGCACACAGACATCAATAAATTTGGGGGTGAAACGTGACAGAGGGGGCAATGCCAATCCACACAATCTTCAAAACTAACTTCTGTAGCAAACTGATATCTTCAGAAATTACAGTGTTATACATGGTCTATACTCTTCTACACTTTTATATTGTGATTCTGTGAAAAGAGGTTTCAGCCAAATAGGTTTTCAGTCAATTGGGATTTCATTCAAGATGGGTTTCAGTCAAATTGGATTAACTATCTGAGTGTCATCCAACTGCAGTTCTATCAAATGATAGTAAACCCTTTCCTCTTTGCAACTAACATGTCTCTGAATCACAAACCAATACATGGCAGTAACAAAGCTTTCTTACTGCAGGCATTAGTATGAGTGGTGATGCTCTCTATGAATCCCCAGGCATACTATCATATGTTGTGTTTAGGATGTAGTTATTTAATTAGCATGACAAGTAGTGGTAGCCATTTGTGCTCAGAACTCACCCTTTAGATCTACTGCAATGATCAGGCTTTGATTATTTTTCCTAAAGATTACATGGTATGTATGCTATGTCTGTGGTGTGAGATGCATGGGGGAAGATTATCTTTTCAGCAGTGTTTTTTTTTTTTTGGGGGGGGGTACCTGCATTATCCTACAGCTCTCCTAGTCATTGCCTCACATCCACACTGGGCCTATTAACTGCTCTTAAACCCCAGACTTTCTCCAATGGTAGCTTGACCTGGTCATGGAAGCTAAGGGTATCCTGGGCATCTTGGCCATTGCCTTGCTACTGTTTTTTGGTTTGTTCTGCACTGCTTGCTACTCCATCTCTCAGTAGAACATAGTAACAGTCAAAGGGAAGGCATGCAATGGGGGCTTACATTGTATTGCCCCATCTGCATGGCAACTCAGCCATGCCCTCCACTCTTTTCTCTCTCTTTGAGCTACACACCCTTCAACAGGGATCACCACAGAGGAACACAAATTTATGAGCTACCACCACCCCAGCATGGAAATGCCCAACCCTCCTCTGCCACTCTGTCAGATGTCTGAGCCTGTAATGTATCCCAGATTGACTGGACTGTAGTCAGGGCTTTATCCCCCTACTCTACCAGAACAGCACTGTCCTTTTGGTAGTGTTGGGAGATGGGAATGTTCCTGTAGAGTATAGAGTTAGAATGGAGATTTCATTAATTCAGTGTATTTTAATCATTGCAGAGCTGCATCTTTTGAAACAGGTATTTACATAACACCTGAAGTATGCTGCTTTATTTTCAACAAACTATGTTCAGTAAATGTTGTTTTATAAATCCAAATTTTAATTATGAAACCATGATTCAGTTTACAATATGTGAGGCAATGTGTACCTTACTTGTTTCCTTATTTAGTAAAGACGAGTAATTTGTTTTTGTTCTTATAAACATGAAGAAAACAAGAATCTGCATTTCCGTTTTATTTCATCATTATGCCAGTTTTAAAAAAGCTATTTCTGACATTAAAAAGCATAATTATCTCACTTTAAATAAGGAGATGTGTTGTACATTGTTATATAAATAACAATGTACAAGTAAATCTAAAATCCTAATATTTCTCCCCTCCAAGGTTCTCTCCTTTGACAAAAACACTTTCAAGGTACAAAGCAAATCATCCACTGCAATAGAAGTAGTCCCCTCAGCAAAACTCTTTGGCATTACCATAGATGAACACCCCAAATTTGATCTTCACATACTACAAAACATAAAGAAAACCCACCAAAAGATAGGCATGCTATACAGGAACAATCAATTTCTCTCCAACTACTCTAGGCACACCCTGGCAATAACCTACCTTCTACCCTCTCTTCTTTATGGAGCCCCTCTTCTAACCAATCTGTCCACATCCATCTCCTCTAAACTTGAAGCTTGCTATAATAAGATCTCCAAATTCGCCACAAAATCCAAAACTTCAACTCACCACTGCCTCTGCCTCCAATCTCTGAACTGGTTAGAACTCCCTAACCACTTAGCCTATCTCCAGCTAACCAATGCTCATAAGCTAATATTCTCCCCTGATAAATGCCCAGCCTTAAAGAATATTCTTCCCCCCTACATCCCAAACAGATCTTTGAGATCTGAACACCAAAACCTAATCTCTATTCATAAACCCAAACGGCCTGCTGGTCAGCTTCTACTCTCCTTCTCCCTGGGTAAAAAATGGAACTCTCTTCCTTCTTCATTTAGGACTATCCCCAATACTGAATCCTTCAAAAACCAACTCTTCCTTCACCTATCCTCCAAATGGAAATGCTCATGCTTTCACCCTACATAAACTTTCCCTCCAAGCTCTACTTGCTCTACTTACTCTTGCTCTATTATACTGTCAAGCTTAATCCCATCTATCCAAAGAGCCTGTACTAGCAGATGTCAAATTAACTACTACCCTGTGAATATATTAAAAAAAAAAAAAAAGTCTCATCATGTATATTAAATTTGAATTATTTTTTTTTTCATTTTTTGAATTTATAACCTACATTTTGTAACTTTTTTGTTTTTCTTTTGTATTTTGTACTTCTTCTACAACATTTTGTAACCTTTGTATTTTGAAACCTACACTGTATTGTATTGCACATGGAGCTTTTCTCCCCGGGCCTCCACTGAAAATGGGCACTTCTTGGCCCAGTGGACTTCCCTGGTAATCAAACTGAAATAAATAAAATAAATATAAATTAACTGCAGAAATTGTTGACTGTTTACATTTTAAAATATTTCTTATTTATTTTTGAAAATATTTTGTAATACTGGGTTTAAAGCATTGTATAAACACGGCAGTCTCTGGAACACTTCTCATTTTTTATCAGCCCTTTCTGTGTTGTGTGTGTTTATGATGATCAGAATTATCATATTCAGTTTCTGTCTCATTATATGGTAAGGGAGAAATTAAAATATTTTGATTAATGGGCAGTGCTTTATTTTAATTATCTGCACTGTGCTTAAGTACAGAACTCAGAAACAATACTCTTGATTCTTGTATGTTTTTTTTGTAATATGCAACACTATCTCATGCGCATGAAAACATGTTTTATACCATGCTAAATTTGTTCAATTACTCACCCTCTGTGCATCAAATAAAAAACTGAAAATGTTCGCATGGTTATTTAAAATACATTAGTACAGCTTTTTCATTTATTCCATTTTGAAAAGTAATTACTTGCAAAATGTCATTTTTTGGTGTAATGTCCTCTTTTCTATTTTATAATAAAATAAAATAAATAATATCTATTTTTCCATTTCCATCCTTTAGTTTAGTTAATGAAATTAAATTCTACTTCATCAAAATCTGTGCTTTTATTAGGTTGTCTAGTGGCTAGTTATTCAATTTTATTGCATTATACAATATTGGCACATATTTTGGCTTGGTATTCTTTGTTAGCAACATGTTGATTTGATTTATTCCAGAATAAAATAAAAAATGCATAGATTTAAGGCAAATAAAGCAGTATTCTTCTGCTTTAGTAGTAACGATTATGAGACTGACTTGAAAGTACCCATTCGGGACGTGCAGTAGAGAAAAGCATCATAAAACTATGCAGTGGGCTAACAGCATTTAAAGTGGTGAACACAGTAGAGATGAACGTGTTTGGTGCAGTATTTATGAAAAAGGAGACTATGAAGTAAAAATGCAAAGATATTTTCAGGAGAAGCAGAAGAATACTTGGAGAATGTGGTGATTAAAAGTACGAGGGATGCTGCACTCCCTTCATTTTTGTACTGCTATTTAGCTTGAGAGTACACATCACCTATCAGTGAACATGTAGCCCCTAATGTGGCATACAGTACATAAAGAGTCTTATGGTCATCCATATGGCTGGTAAAGCAAAAAAACAAAACAAAAACAAACAAAAAAAACCTTAATATGGGTACTGTAGTAATCTATAAACAGCTGAGTAAAGTTGCAGTAAACTTTACTTACAGAAATTTCTGTCAAAGTATATATATTTTGAACGGATTATATTGTATCATCCGCACATTTGATGGTAAACCTATATGTATATAATATCACTCCAGAGAAGAATTTGAAACCATCTCAAGAAATACATGATAAACAGGAAAAATTCACCTCAGTAATACATTGTTAGCAGATATGACCACTGCAAAAGAACAAAGAAGATATTCCCAGCTCAAAGTGCCGGTCCATATTTAATTATTCAAGGTATACTAAGCTGATGATGACAATAAATAAGGAAAATGAGTATATAGATAAAGCAAATAGCTTTGGAAACAAAGATTTAGAAGATAGTTCCAACTCCAGTGGTGACCTCCCTCTGCATTTCGTAGGCTCATAGGTTCATAGGTGTATAACTAGGCTAATAACCACCAGGGACCTTATAAGCCTAGCTGCATAACCCAACTGTGTTCCTATGTATCATTGCATTTATTAGGAGTGGTTATATTAGTTAAAAAGTTTCTAAAGGTTATGTAGGGTGGATATGTTAGTTTAGGCATACTTACTATCTGCCTTTGTCTACAAGAGATATCAGGGCCAGTCCAGAGGTGAATTTGCGATTTCCCATCTGTTGATTAAGGTTATGATTAAATAGGTTTAGAAGTGAACTCTGCTTCACATGAATGGGGAATCTCTTCCAGCACATGGGGATCCTCTCAGACATAAATCTGTTTTACCAACATGTCTTATTTATATCACATTAATAAACCTCTGGTCCCAAGGATTAGCACTTCTGAACTGTCTCTATAGCCAGCTTGGTTGAAATGGGCATTACGAGAAAATTTAGCAATTGTCTCAAGTTTACTGACAACCTAATGCTTAAATAAACTGACAAAGTATGTGTGAAAGAGGTAGTTATACAATTTAATGGAGGTAAAGCTCTCACATGCAGCCACTGCAGACAGTAAGCAAGGTTTCAGTAGCACATAGCACTATGCTATGCATATCACACATGACTGAGGACAACCACATTGACCAACAAGTGCTGTGGGTCTTAAAAGTAACCTACCTAAACCACAAAAGCCTCCTAAAAGTTACATAAAAGGTGCTCTCAGCAATCTCATAAACACTAAACTCAGGTGGCACCCACCATAAACATGCATCTATAACTCACAGAGTCTCATCTGAAAAGTCCACAAGGCAAATCTCTACAAAATTCAACATCCTAGTCATAGGTGTCTCCACAATGAAACACACTGTTGCACCACTTAGTAGGATGAGCCAACAGAGAGAACCACAGTTGGTGGCCTATCCTGGGCTAGGTTTTGCCATGCCACTCCTGAACTAAAGTCTTTACAGCAAAAATACACATATAGCACAATCATAGTACACATGGGAGTAAATGACCTGAAAAATACCTCCGTTGACTATATGAAAAGTAACATGATGGAGTTCTCAGAATATGTGCTCGAGACCAGTAAAAACATCCCCTTGAGCAGCATTTTATCTTTATTACAAATGATGTCACATTGGAGAGATCAAGATGGCTGCCATCCTGTAAACAGTGTTGGATCATAGCTCAGCACTATATCAATAAATATTACCTTTGAGTAACATCAGAGAATTAACTTACTTGGAAAATAACCTTACTTTGGAATAAAGGAACTCTTTTTCTTACCACATACTGGATCAAGAACAAGGAAGAACTGTAATTCAGTGAGGATTGCAGCTGATTTTTTCCTTCTCTTCCCTACATGTGCTATCCATGAGATCTGAGATTTCTCAGCCTGTAATCTCCTAATCAGGTAAAACAAAAACATCATCTATGTCATAGGATTCTATACACATGGACACTCAACTATAAAAGCAAAATACTCTACAATTGCATCTCCGGAAAAAGAAACACTACCCAAAAGGGCAAGAACAGAAAAACAACAGGAAAATGCAAAACCTGCTGGCAAAATGAAAACAGACCCAACTAATATGGATGAATTAAAATTGGCATTGCAACCTATACAATCTGCAATACAAAACTTTTCCACTCAACTACAAACCTTTGGGGATTCCATAGATAGAATACTTAAAAGAATTGACAATACTGAAGAAAAGATTTATGGATAATGAAATTAAAATAGAGCAGTTACAAAAAGATCATAATTCCAATGCCAAAACTATGCTGGATATGCAACAGAAACTTCTGGACCTTGAAGCCAGATCCAGGCACAACAATATCATAGTAAGGGGTATTCCTGAATGGATTAAACATAACAGTCTTCCAGAAACCATTATCAATATATTTGCTTTATTCCTGGACAATGCTCCCTTTATAGACCAGATAATAGTCAAAAGAGCTCATTGGGCTCTCAGACCATCTTTGGACCAAAAAAATCCTAGAATTGTTTATGCCAAAATTCTAAACTACCAGCACGTTAACAAAATTTTACTTGTAGCTAAAACAAAAAAAATATAATTTGGAATGGAGCCAGAATATACCTAGCATCAGACCTTACTGCGCAGATAAAAATGGAGAGGCAAAAGTTGGCATCCTTCTGTGCATATTTAATACAAAAACAAATAAAATTTCAGATAAAGTACCCAAACACTCTGATTTTTCAACACCAAGGATGCAAATTATCAGCAGTAAACAGTAAGGAAGCCACTTCGGTATTCTTTAAAGCATTTAATGAATCTCCAGATCTAGCACAACAAAATCGCTGACTTACTTCAGTATGTTTCTCCTTTTTGTATGTTCTACCCACTCCTGAATGATGGCGCTGGACCTTGGGGGGTGTTTTCAATTCTTTTCATGATCCGCCATAGTCTCCTGGATTTCCTCTTGTCTGATTGCTGGCTGGGGGGCAGGCCTCTCTACCTCATGGATCCAGGTTTCTATCTAGGTTCTACAACTTCCACTTCCACCACGAACTTTAGCTCCGTGACACTCCTTGACCCTTGCTCTCCCATAGTTCCATGATGCCTTAAAGAAACAGGCACCTAAAAATTAAGATACATATCGAGGAGGAACGTCACAAATTATTTAAAGGGACAGCCTTGCTTCATCTCCTCGTCATACAACAGGGGGACTGCCGTAACAGTGATTAAGATTTTAGAATGTAACTACATGCCTTTTGAGGGACAGGTTTGTGAACATATTACATTTCCTATGCAGATGGGCAGAAGGGAAGCCTTCGAGAAATCTCGGCTGTAATAACAGATCCAAGAGCAAACCATTTACATTACCTGGGCAAGGCTTGGTCCTATGATGGAAAAGAGTACAGGTATAGTTCATGAAGTCCTGTGTAGAAGAGGACCAACCAGTTTTTGATTCTTAATGCCGGCAAGTTCTATGTGCAGGATTTATTGGGGGTAGCTTGTGTACAAAATTTAAGCAATGCTTGTGATTAACGGGTAGTATTGAACTATACATTCTGGTATATATACAAACTGCCTTTTCTCTACCTTGCTTACCCATGGGTTTAATAGTTATAGTGATACCCCGGGCAACATTGTATGAATACTCATGACAGGATTTATAACGAATGTCATTTTCTCTGTGTGGGTTTTTTTTTTTTTAAATAGCTGTTGATATAAGCTGGTTAATGGCATAGTCAAAAAAAGTTTTACATATATAACTAACTGTTGGTAAAATGCAATTCACAATGTGAAGACAGTTATTTGACTAACAACATGGGGATTGTATTAACTTTGTATTTAATGAGACTGGAATTGAAAAATATATCTCTATAATGTTTTAACCTAGTTTGTACTCAAAACATTGCATGTACGCTGAACATAACACAACATTTTTAGACTTGAGTCTTCCTGGTGCTTTGGAAAATCTAGGCTGCAATTCTGGGTTACTACTTCGAATCTGAGATGCCTCACATCTAATTTTTAAATATTTACACTAAAACCACTCACAAGCATCTAAGGGGAAACTCTACCTTAACACCAATAACAATTACTTAATGAACAGGGTTATAGTTTCTTTCAAAAAAAAGAAAAATAAAGAAAAAAAAGAAATAGCATACTCATTATGAGAATTTCTCTCATTTAATAGAATTTGGTGCTATGCATATATGCATGGATATAGTTAATACTTACATACATATATAATTAAACTCTCTGATTAAACTTAAGTTTGCTGAGCTATGAGTCTGGTTTTCTAATCTGTTTGGGATTGTTACGCATTGTAGATTCTGTAGATATTGTTGGTTCATGTTGGGATATTTTAGTCTCACTTTAATAGTTTCACTTCAAGTCTTATGTAATTTGGATTTCTTTACGGCTACAACACCTAATATCTCAGTCTCTTCTGGGCTAGAAGGGTGGTGGTTAGGCACGGGTTTTGAGCAGGAAGGGTTTCTTATCTTTGCCCAAACATACTGGTTTACCATTTATCTATACTCAGATAATCCTACATTCTCCACCTATAGCGTTTTATTTAATAAATAATAAAATCACAAATGCTGAAATTGGAGTCATGGAACATTAAAGGGTTACAAGCAATTAAGAAAAGAAAACTTCTTATGCATCTGGTGTTTAAATCTATATCAAGCATAATTTTCATCCAAGAAACTCATCTATCTAATGATCAGTGGGAAGAGGATCGAGGGAAGTGATGGATTGAAACTATTATTGCATCAGGTACAAAAACTAATAGTGTGGGGGTTGCTATAATTATCAAAAATTCATTCCAACAAGACATACTTAACTACGACTCTGATGAAGAGAGTAGATGGTGTTATTTCACTACTCGGTATACATACCCAGATAAACCTATCCTATTTATTAATATTTATGCTCAATGCACCAGACAAAAACACTTCCTTATGATAATTTATAAAATACTGTCATATTTTCCTAACCATTACTACATAGAGGGAGGGGAATGGAATTCTATACAAGATCCAATGACAGATAGGTCCAATATTAATGCTAAATATAATAAATGCGCTACCTTAACTATTTCTGAACTTAAGGAGGATTTCAGCTTATTTGATCCTTACATCTATCAAAACGGCCCCTCAAATAACAAATTCACTTTCTTTTCTAGCTGTCACAAGAGTTGGTCTAGGTTGGACTTCTTCCTAATTTCCTCAATACTTAATAACTTTGACATCTCATTTAATACTGATCCCAGATTTCTCTCAGACCACTCAAAAAGTTCCCTCTCTATTCACTGGTCTTCCAAAACACTTTCAAATACCAAAACCATTTGCTGGCAGGTAAATTCTAACCTTCTAAAGAAGGCAGATATACTTTCAGAAATTGAGT
Organism: Protopterus annectens; assembly: GCF_019279795.1. NCBI lineage: Eukaryota > Metazoa > Chordata > Ceratodontiformes > Protopteridae > Protopterus > Protopterus annectens. Next base: position 312,713,805 of record NC_056725.1, read on the forward strand.
CCTACCTAGATCAATTCCTTCAGTCTTTAAATTCTGATTCATCTTCCATAGTCTATTCCTGGGCAGCCACTAAGGCAATGATTAGAGGAATGCTTATAAACAAGCATCATACTACAAAAAACTTTACAACAAGAATGAATCATCCATATCAGATAAAATAACTAAGTTAGAAGCCGAAATCCAAACAAACTACTCTCCCCAACCTGAGAAGGAAATAATTCAACTACAAGAGGAACTTCTATCTCTTCATGCTGAAAATCTTTCCTTTCAGGAAATAAAAACCTTAGACAATTATTCTGAATGGATCCAATTTCCTTCTAAGTTTCTAGCCAGAATCTTAAATCAAAACAAACCATCTCCCTCTATATCAGAAATTCACTATCAGGGGATAAGGTATCAGACTACACAAGAAATACTTAAACTCTTTGAATCAATATATTCCCAACTATATAGTCCTCTGGAAAGTCCTATAGACAAAGCAGAGCTTCAAAGCTTCTTAAACAAGTTAACGTTCCCCAAGCTTACTAAAGATCAACAAGGCATCCTAGCCAGGGAAATTACATAACAAGAAATTACCTACGCTATCAACAACCTGAAACTTAACAAAGCCCCTGGCCCAGATGGCTTCACAGCCAAATTCTATAAATGCTTTATATCTAAAATCTCCAATGCCCTGCTTCAGCTTTTTAATCATATTATCCACTTTGGAATAAAAGACGTTCATCTAAATGCATCAAGAACTATTTTTATTCCAACACCTAATTCTGATACAAAAAAAACCCTGGATGTATAGGCCTATTTCTATCGTTAACTTAGATATGAAGATCTTGGCTACAATCCTAGCTAATAGACTTAAAACTGTCATTCTTAGTATTGTATCACTTGAACAATCAGGCTTTATTCTTCATAGACAGACTGTTGATCACACTCTTATACTAGACACCTTGATATCGCTCTCTACTCTCCCTAAAATCCCTATTTACACCCTCGCCATACATGCATCCAAAGCCTTTGACCGAATCAGCACGGACTTTCTGTTTGATACTCTCCCTCACTTCAGTATACCATACTTATACATTAACATCATTAAAATTCTTTATTCTAATGCATACACTGTTTTACAAATTAATAAACAAGTATCATCCAGGATCGACATTAGAAATGGTGCAAGGCAAGGATACCCCCTTTCTCCCCTTCTATTTAAACTTTTCATTGAACCTTTATTTCTATTAATCAAACAGAAAACCTTTCATTACATTCCTTTGTTATACAACACAAACATCTCCTTATCAGCTTATGCTGATGACTTAAACATCTATTTTACCTTACCTAATTCTGACCTTGAGAAAATTATGTCTTCCATTGATACCTTCTCCAAAATGGCAAACTACAAATTAAATAAAGACAAATCCTTAATCTTCCCTATTAATATGTCCATTCAATACCCAAGTATATTCCCATCTAAAGGTATAAACATTAAACAACATTTCCATTATCTATGAATCTCATTCTTTCAGGACTCTACAGCATTTTACCAGGGTAATATTATTAGATTATGGTTGAATGTGCAAAATGATTTAAACAGATGGGCCAACCATAAACTACCCTTTCTTGCAAGAGTAGCAATCATTAAAATTAATATACTCCCCAGATTTCTTTATATTTTCAATGCAACAAATATTATCTTACAGAACAAATTCTTCAAAAATATATATACTCATCCCGTTCGAAATTTATATGGTCCCCTAAATCTGTTAGGATTAGCTACTCTAAACTTTTAAACCCAAAATAACAAGGATGTCTAGGACTGCCAGATTTTAAATTATATTACGAAATTATACATTGCAGTAGGATAATTGACATAGTTACATTCAACAGGGATTCCAACATATGGCATCCAGTGTGGGTCATACTCTATAACAATTATATTAAATCACTGAATTTTAACCCCTTAGCTTTTTCTTTCCTAAATAAAGAAAATTTGGGCAAAGTCAGGATACATAGCAACATAAAAAACAAAATAGGAACACTACAAAAACTTTTTCACTCCCTAAAGTTGACCCCTGCCTTTAATATTTTACAACCACTACATCTTAATCCTTATCTAAAAATGAATGGGATTATGCTAAACTTAGCTCAATTCCCCCTTCTGAAGGATAAAAATATTATATATCTCCTCCCCTTTAAGCACCACTCTATCTCAGATATAAGAACTAAGATGAATCTTCCCAAAAAGTATACAATTATACTAAGACAAATCATGGAATTATCCCATGAATTCTTAGACCACCCTCTGCTATCAGATAAAGATATCTCCTCCTGAAAAGTAATTTGGAACCTTCTCCTCCTCAAAAAGAAAATGTTTTCAAGCACCTACAAAATCATTATGTCCTTTAAAACACAAAAGGAGCCTATATACTCTAACTACTGGCTGAAACAGGATCTCTCTATCTCCCACAATCAAATATTGAATGCCATCAAGGCTGGCTCCAATCTCATACCCCTAAAAAAGATTCAGTTAAACCTAGCTTATGTTACTGAACAATGCCTATCTCACCCCTAACATAATTAATAAAATTTACCCTAACTCTTCTCCTCAGTGCCAATTCTGCCAAAATTCGGTTAGTAGTAACGGAATGGCATATCTGGATACTTTTATCACCCATGATGAAAAATAATTTAAATCTCGTATTTATAGAAAAAGTACATTTTCCAATGATTATTTACAGTATACGAGTAATCATCCAAGAAAACAATTGTATAATATATACAAAGGGCAGTGTATAAGGGCAGACCGTATGACTTCAAGGTACGAGGAAATGGCGGAAGAATTAGAATGCATAACTAGACTGTTAAATGAAAGAGGTTATAGTAAGGAAATGATGACAGATGTTAAGCAGTATGTCATTCAGGAGTGGAGAAACAAATACCCACCATTATTAGGAAAATATGAAGGAATGAAAAGACCGATTGATAATAAGAAATGGAAAGATACAGGAGGGAAATACCAACGTGCATGTGTATTGGAGTATGGTCCCTATGTACATCCGAGTAAGAGAATAATGGAAGATAACTGGAAAATATTATTGGTGGATGATGAGTTGGTAGAGTTAATAGGTAACAAACCACATTTTGTGTATAAGATGGGAAGTAATCTCAAGAGACTGTTAGAACACAAAGGGATGACTAAAGAGATAAACACAATTAATTACAACAAATCGACCGGAAGGTGTGGGAAATGCAAACAGTGTTGTGTAATAATGGAAGATAATGAAATTGTGTTGGATAATACAAATAACACCAAAATAAGATTTAAACAAGGCAATTGCAATACTAATTATGTAGTCTATATGGCAAAGTGTAGTGCATGTTCTGGATACTATATAGGGAAGACAGAAATTTTTTTTAAAAAGCGGATATATGATCACCTATATAGTATCAAGAAGAAAGATAGTAACAATGCACTATACAGACACATAGATAAATATGGAGAAACACATAACTTTAGATTTGCCATATTAGAACATATTAAATATAATCCAAAAGGAGGTAATAGGAAAGAAATCTTGGGGTTTAGAGAAGTGTGGTGGCAACTGTTTACAGATGCATCAAATCCACCAGGTATGAATGACTATATATCTATTAAACCTATATTATTCAGTAGACTATAAATGTATGCATAAAGTATGGAATATTAGTGTTACGCGGAATGTATTAATATTATTAGTAAGGAACACAGAATGTTAAGAGTATATATTAAGAAAACAGTAATGACCACAAGTGGCATTTATTAAGAAGGTTTGGTATGAGTGATTGTCGATACATATTTTATAATAATATATAGTCAGTAAGTGTATAAGTAGTTTTTATATACATTAATTTTACAAAACATACACACTTATATTTTATAGATTCGTTCAACATTTTATTTATATACAAAAATGTTTTTGGTCAATAAGTTAGTACATGGAGTATAATATTATAGATTTTGAGTGTGCATAAGCACAGAGAATATACATATAGGGATTTTATAGCGTGTATAATATATGTCAAATTTGTAGATAGAATTATTTTATTTTAGTTATTAAGTATAGCCCATATTTAGGTTACAGTACACATAAGAGTTTTTAATGTTTTTAAAGCATTATACTGCTTATTATACGGAGAAAAGCAATTGGAACTCCCTCCCCCCTCCATTCGTACCACTGCTAACCTTCCAGCTTTTAAAAAATTTCTACACACACACTTAACATCTTCCTGGGAATGCTCCTGCTCTCATCCTTCCTAGTCTAGCATGCTTCCTACAGGCACCACATCATATATACCAGAAACTATACATTAGCTAAAGCAATACACCCTAATAATTCTTAAACTCTAGTATTCCATTCTAAATACTACATATTTTTCTACAACAATGCAATGCTAATCTTATATAGCATAACCAAAGATTCTTTGCTTGTAATCACCTATTCCTCTGTTTTTTGTCTTGAACACACATTTATCTATTTTGTCAACCACTGTTAAAGTTTTTTACCACTGTTTTTGTCAATTTGTATTAATTTGACTGAATGTGTTAATGTGTAAACTTCTGTAATGTTTTGTATCTTTATTCAGGAGTTTTTCTCCCCAGGACTCCATTGAAAACGGGTACTTCAGGCCCAATGGACAATCCTGGTAAATCAACTGTAAATAAATAAATAAAATAAATAATAAATAAAACTTGAGTGATATCACTTTAAGGGCAACCCATCATTTTTGAAATTTTTGGCGCCTAAAAATTATTTAAATGTATGTGCACAATATTATTAATATTGTTCTGAAGAAGCCCACATGTAGTGGGTGAAAGTGCTAAACCATTTTCAGTGTGCTTTAACTGTTCGCTTTACAATAAAAGGAAAATATTTCAGGTATTTATACAGTAATACCTCTGTGTTCATAACGTAATTACGAAGAAGTTAGAGACATCTGTTGAGTTCAACGTTATATCTATTCTATCATTTCTGCCAAAATCAAAAAGATGATCTCCTACACATATTTTGGAGCTGTAAATGCTCATACAAACGTTGGTGTGCCCTAAGAGCCCAGTTAGAAAAAATAGGCTATGAAAAATCAACTTTGTCTTGGAAATTTACACTGTTACATATCCCCCCTCCTGGACTATCAAAGGTACAACTCAGAATTTTAATTTACATATTCATGTTAGTAAAGTATTACATCACCTTAACTGGAAAACAGGCACTCATTATTATGGGAAGGGTTTAAGATACTAACAATTAAACATCTTAAGGCTCATAGATATCTATTTCACAAACCAAATCAGAAAGCTTATCTTAAAGAATATTGGAGGATGTTTTTTGAATATATTCTGAAATTATTGTAACATAACCAAGATTCACTTGTGATATTTTTGGGCATTGTATAAGTGTACATAATTAAGCTTGTATATAGTTCATGTTGCTTTGTTTTACTGTCTTTGGATGTCTAATACTCTTATAAACAAATAAAAATAATTAAAAAAAAAAAATGATGTCACACTATAAACAAAAGATATTGACTATAATAATTGGCTTAGTTTCTGGTATCATTCATAGGGGTGTCCAATATATATCAGCCTGGCAGAAAATGGTAAATAGTCCTAACTGCTTTGGCAAAAAAAAAAAAAAAAACAACAAGTCCACCCTTATAGCAACTGTTTTACACAACATTAATCTTTTACACAACATTAATCTTCAAAAGCTCGCAGCATAAGAAAACAGAATTTTTATAATATAAAGGCATTTCTGCTCAATGCAAGGAGCTTTAACAAAAAAAAAAAAAACCCTCTACTCCCTACAGGCACCCTTACCCTGGAATGCATTGATATATGCATCATCACATAGACCTGGTTCAAGACCATTAACAGCATCCAGTTATTCCAAGATTTCAATACCTACAATGCATTCAAGCCCAGGTCTATATCACCACATCGAATGGTGATACATTCGAATGTCTTTTGTTTGAACCGAAAAGTACAAAAGCCTTAAACCGCGAAGTTACACAACATCGATTTTTTTTCCCAGGGAAAAAAATCGGTGGCCCGTCCTTGGGGCTTTGCTATTTCTTCCACTGTAGTGCGATCTTGGAGTTGATATATTTAAGTAGGGGGGGGTGTGGGGGCACAGTTTTTTTAAAGTTGTGTTTTTTTTTTTTCACAGAGCAACGATTTTTTCCCTGGGAAAAAGATTGCTGTTACGTGTGTTCACTATTTAGGGTTTTCGGACTTTTAGGTTCGTACAAAGGGCATTCAAACTTATCACCATTTGATGTGGTGATATAGACCCTTCAAGCCCACCACAATAGATAAAGGCACTAAAGGTGGTGATATCTCTGTATTCATAAAACAACATTTCAGCTCTAGACTCATTAGACTGAATAACAACATGGAATTAATCCATATCCATCTTACCATTGACAATACATCTTATCACAACATAGCTAAGTATAGGACCCCCTTCAGCTTGAGCCACACTTCCTACCTGATTAGGATGGAGTGCCAATATTTTCAGCAAAACATTAGTCTACTAAGGGAATTCAACTACCTTCTGTCAGCTAGGAGATTTATACATCCCCTAACATGTATGTCCAAAAATATTTGGACGTCATAAATATAAACTTGCTGGATCAATTATTTCTCAACCCAAGTAGACGTGACAAATACGAATATGGGACAACTCTACTTATCATTTGTAATTTTGCCACTAGTCAAATCAGCCATAAATCAAGTCACATTCACCACAAGACTGAAGGTGGATGTATCCTCCAATAACCCAGTATTCAGAGTTTATATTAAAGCTAGTCTACTAAAACTGAGTGATTTCCTGGCTAAATTCAGCATCCTCTTCCAACCTGATTACCCCTCGGTTTATGTGGAATCATTTACTGCCATATACTATGCACATATAAATAGCTGCATGGATGCAGCTGTCCCTCTCCATAGTAAATACAATTGCAAATTTAAAAATAAACCCCTATGACGGAACCCAAACATAAATACAGGTGGTGCAATAAAAGAAAGAAAAGCTCATTACATGTAAAAATAAATATAACTTTCTAGTTACCAAACACACTCTGGTTAAACTTAAAAGGATCTATGGTCACTGATCAAATAAACCAAAGCAAAATATGAGGTAAAATAGCCACCCAGCTTAAAAACAGCCACAAAGCCTTCTTTAACCATATTAGAAATCTCATAAATAATGTTCAGTGCACAGAGCTAAGAGTAAATGATATCATGTACTCAAACCAACATGGCATAGTCAATCGTCTAGCAGGTACACATATATCTAACTTTAAACCTCCCCCCAGCGTTCCTAGACCACATTCAGGCATTCCCACTCTCTCAAATCTCCCAAGGGCAAGTTCTCAAGGCACTGTCCAAGGCCAGGAAACACTGTTTCTATGGCTCCAGATAACATACCAGGATGCCTAAAGGCAAGCCTGAAACATAACCTGTCAAACCCCCTTCAGAGGCTGTGTAGGCTTTCAAGGACTGACACTGTTCATTACTGGGCAGATAAGAGCATATGACAGAAGCTATTCTTTTTCTGTAAAATAATAATTTTAAAAGCTGGGGAAAAGTGTTTTTGTTTTTCATCACATGATGTTTAATTACTTATAAACTGGAGCATCACTTTTTTACTTTTGTTGTAAAAAATGTTTAGATTTATTTTAACTACTTTTTCTTAGGCAAAGTTTGTTTAACTTACTTTCATGACTAGGTTAAGTGTATAAATTACATTTCACTGTGTTTTTATGGGGGTAAAGTTCCTCTTGTCTTCCTTCTTCCAGCCATAAAAAGAAGAAAATTACTGTATAACGTTTGGCACCACAGCAAGCAGCTAAAGTGCCTCAGCCACAGATGGGTGACCGCTGTGGCCAAAACCAGTTACTCCAATCACTTATCTTTTCCCCTGGTGCCCACTAGTATTGTCATTATAACCACTATGGGCTGAGAGTTAGACACAACTTTTGTGGCTGTTAGAGTGCTGTTGCTTGGCAAGGGAGAGTCATTTTTGTTAGTCTCAGGCAAAGTGGCAGAGAATTCCACTCTGCCAAACTAGAAAGCTAAGCTCATCCCTAGGGAAGTTTTTCCTTGCAAAAGTGGATCTTTTTCTTCAGAAATTCTAATAAAAAAGAACTTAGACATATGTCTTCTACTGCTTCAATTATGCTGGATTCTAGTAATTTATTTGGGTTTAACTCAGGGTTTAATTCATACCCTTGACCCTTCCTGTATGCTTATTTCTGGTAAAATATAAAGGGGTTCATCATTTTATGAAGAGATTCAAGAGCTTCAACCTCAAAATGACTGTGAAGGGACAGATTTTGTTTTGTCGCCACAAATGTAATACCTTGATTCTGAGGGGAGTGTGGCTTCAGACAGCCCCTTGAAGGATTCTTTTTCTATGAAACTATTTCCAGAATGAATCTATTGTTTCAGTGGAGCAGTGATATTTCTCAGTCCCATAGAAAGTATTCTGATTAGTTACAACTGGAATTTCAGGAACCTACCCATTTTCTTCCTGTTGCTTCTGTTTTGGAGGATGCTTTTGTCGCAGCCTGTAACTTGCCTGAGAACCAGCCTGCTGCCCCTAAGAAAGGCTATATAAGTTCTTCAGGTTTTTGAGTTTTTATACACGCATCCCAGATCAGATTCAACAGCTACAGCTTTACTGATTCCAGCAACTGTTAGATGTATCTTGGTTAATAGCAATCCCTTTTCCTTCTGACAAGGATGGGAAGGCTTCTGATAAATTTGGAGAATGATCAGCCCTTCCACAGAAGCACCCTTCCAGCCATTGCAATGTCCCATCACTTGGCTATTTCTCCCTACTTAACATAATCATTGTTCAAACCTGTCAGTGTGCATACTGTTTTCTTCTTTACCTCTACAATGATTAGAGATGTTTAAAACTTTTATTTCAAATTTTATAGCACAAACACTAATAGCAAATTGTCAAGCAAAACAATACAGTCTCACAAAGAATTAGCATAAGCAGTAAGCTTCTTTGCCCTTGAAACAAATCACATTCATTTAAATAGCATTGAAACCCACATTCAAAGAAAATGCATCTGGCCAGTGGGGTTAAGTTGACATCTGTGCTGTTTTCAAACCACAAGCCCCTTGCACTCATTTTTAAGAACACACATACATGCATGTGTTCTTTGATGCACAATCTTGATTATATTAAATTATATTCATTATATAATACATCACCACTTCTTCGTGTGTGTTTTAAATTTGTAGGTTTGAACATTTTTTCCAGTAAGTAAAAAAACAGAACATATGAACCAATACTGACAAAACTACCCATTATGGAACATTTTGACCACAAAAGGCCACTCAAACTTCTGTCATTACAATCCATCAAAATCAATGTACACAATCTCTGCAGAAGTAAACGTCATTTCAATAATTCCACATTAAACAGATCTATAAGAAGTGAAGAGGATGCTGCTGGCAAGTGTTTCTTGTACAAATTCAATGCCTGCTGCCCTTGAAGAATAAATTCCCCATATTACATATAACAAAAAGTTGATAAGCTGGTAATATTGTAAAAGGAGATGGCTGTCAAACCAGTACCAGATACATAGTTACTAGGCATCTCATACAAAGAAAGACACACTGAGGAGTGCAATATCCCATTCCCCACTGAAAGTCACCGAAATATCAACACTCCATCAGCACAGTGTGGGGGCAGATCCCACAACCGTCTACATCAAAGGTAGGTATGCATTCTATTGTGCTACTGGCATTGCTTTCAAGTTTTGTAGCACAAACACTGATGATAGTCATTTGATAAATAAAACATTTGCACATTAAAAATAGACTTGGCATGAGCAAGAGTAAACTTCTATTCCCTTGAAACTCAGCATTCGTTAAATATGCACACAAAGTCAACATTCTATAAAAAAGTACAGAAACTCAACATTTGTGGAAAATACAAAGAAACTGAACAGTCTGTGAAAATGCATTGGACTCGACAGTCCTTGAAAATATACCTGCTGCTGATAGTTTGGTAGCTGGTGGAGAAGATTCAGGCTGTATTATCCTGTAAGGAATGTACAGGGTTTGATCCTTAATAAGTTGACCCACTTGCCATCGCTAATTGGAGCATTCACACACACACACACACACACACACACACACACACACACACACACACACACACACACTCAAGCAAATGTTCCACCACTTGTATTTCTCCATAAAAATCCTCTAGAACACCAACTCTCAATTCTCCATAACTGCTCTAATGTGTGCACATACAAACAGAAACTCTTCATAACTGCTCTAATGTGTGTATGAATGAATGGAAACTCTCCATAAGTACTCTAATGTGTGTGAGCATGCACAGGTGCTCTACAGACTTGCTATGTCTGTGTTCTTAAAGGAGAAATGTAACACACACAGGGTTTTCTTCAAGAAGAAATGTAAATGTTGCTGCAGTGGGTCCCCCCAAGTCAGCGATACCCCCCCAAACTACTGGGCTCAAGGCAACTGGCTAGGTTGCCTAGTGCTGGATCCAGCTCTGTCAAGCTCATATGCTGACATTTATGCTTGTCTCTTGTGAGAATATGAGGAATGTTTGGCCATCAACTTTTTCTTAGGAGAAATCTTCTTTGTTTACCTTGGTTGCAAAATGGAATGGAAGGCCCTTGTTCACTAAACCACAGCCTGAAAATGCAGAAGGAAGGTTGTAAACTGATTAATGGATAAATGCCCAACAATGTTTTTTTTTTATGTGGGTGGCACTTCTATAGGAAAGACAATTCTGAAGCTAAGATAGTCCTTCCTTTCTGTGAAACAACCATAAGAGAGTACTGGTTTTCATAAGTAGGATGTTCACGTGGATTAGTCCAAACATACAACCAAATATGGAATAATAGTATAGCCTTACACTTTGAATATGACTATTAAGATGTGCCCAATTCTGCAGATAGTGCTTGATTTTAAAATCAGACAAGTTTGATGAGTGTTTACTTTCTTTTCATGGCAGCTATCTCAGGGATTTTTTTAGACAGATTAATGGAAGAAGCAACTGGATGCTTACACAAAGCACACCAAAATAAATAAACAAATAAATAAATAAATATTTTTTTCTGGTGTGGTTTTAATGACACTGTGACAGTACCACAATTTATTGCTCATTTTGTATTGAAAAGTTGTCACATAATGTGTTATGTGTGCTCCATAGATTAAACTAAAAATGCTGTTCATATTTAAATTGCATGGTTTGCCACGATGGTAGATATCTAGACAAAACAAAAGGATTGCCTTTTTTCATAGCAGACGGGTATTATATTCTCCTTAAAACAGCTAAAGCAGTTGTGTTATTTAAAATGGAATATAAATAAGCAAAAGACAACTTGCAAAGAATCTGAGAAAAGACGTTCAGAAACTAGAAAATTAATGCACTGTCCATTGACATTAGGAAAGTCACATAAAACTGTTTAATGCTACTAAAAAGATCTAACTAAAGCATAATTTTGTAGAATAAGGCTACATCTGCCATGCATGAATGCAAAGTGTAAAAAAACATATACTCTTGCCATCCTAACAAAAGCTGAAGTGGGCTTCAGGATGTGCAAAGATAGTGTCTGATCATGTGGAAAGCAAAATGGGATGGCAGGCCTTGTTCACTAAACCACATCCCATCCACACTGTGCTACTGAGGTCTGATTGCTTTCATTTGACACTTCATACATGTCAGATGTTATACCGTACCTCTGTTAGACACTTCATATATGTTGGGTGTTATACATTAACGCTGTTAAACACTTCATATATGTTGGGTGTTACACCATAGCTTTGTTAGACACTTCATATGCATTGGGTGTTATATCATAGCTCTGTTAGACACTTAATATGCATTGGGTGTTATGTCATAGCTCTGTTAGACACTTCATATATGTTGGGTGTTATACCATAGTCTTGTAGAAAGCTGACAGTATAGATTAGAAATGGGGAATGATGGAGGGTGGGAAGGGGATACAATATGTGTTTTGTCACTGTATAGGCTGGTGTGCATGGAGCTGAGAAAGTAGTTAGTGGTTACATATATGGACATGAGGTTAAGAAGTCATCTCTAGATATAATCCTAATGAGATGGAGGGAGAAATTTGTGAGATTTATTCAAGTGCTATTTGGTAGGATTAAGAGAAAGACTAGAAGTACTATTTGTTGACTGGAGTTGAAGAAGATACTTCTATCACTTGCTGAACTGGTTGGAGGGAGCTGGAACTCGAATCATGAATGAGATATGGGGAGCAGTAGTGCTTTCTGATGGTTCACTTGTTAGAGCAGAATGAGTGACCAGGATATGGTTCAGGAGCTCTATCTGCTTTTAGTGTAAGTGTGTATGTGTGTGTGTGTGTCTGTGTGTGTGTGTGTGTGTGTGTGTGTGTGTGTGTGTGTGTGTGTGTGTGTGTGTGTGTGTGTGTGTGTGTGTGTGTGTGTGTGTGTGTGTGTGTGTGTGTGTGTGTTTGTGTGTTTATACCTGTATGTGTATAAGCGACTGTGTGGCTTTCTTTGAATATGTATGTAGTGGGTTCGCTGTTGGGGGGCCTGACTAGCGTGCCACACACACACACACACACACACACACACACACACACACACACACACACACACACACACACACACACACACACACACTGTTTGTTGAGCCAAGAAATGGAATATGAAGTGGTTATCACTTATTGTGGATGTGTTTTTGAAAATTAGAGAGCATATGCAACTGATATTAGACAGGTCTATCAACAATTGTTATTATTTCTTTCACAATAATCTACACAGTTTGCTATCAGTCAATTGGTGTGTGAATTCACCACCCTAAAGTGTCACTTATATTTCAGAGTACTTTGCTTACAATTAATGAAACAATCATGGAAGTGTGCATAATCCAGGTACTGTCAATTACATGAAATCCTGCATGATAATCCATGGCCTGGCAGTTGATGCAAGCTTTCTGGCACATTTGAAAGGAGATCTTGAATCCTTTCCTAATTGCTTTAGTGTCATTTGATTTCTATATTTTTCTCAAACATTTCTTTTTCAAATATTATTTCTAAAACTTTACCTGATAGAGTGCTCTTTCTATTTAAAACATATTTTAATATGCTGTATGATTGCTTCATGGCACAGTACCTTCTGTGAAGAGTTTGCATTTCCTCCATGTATCCGGGTCGTTTTCACCAGGTGCTCCAGATCCCTCCCACATGACCCAAAAACATACCTTAATATAAATCAGGGCTGATAAGCTGCTCGCAGGTGTGAGTGCATGAATGTGTAATATGGAAGAAAGATCTTGCAATCTACTTCAATTTTCCCTTTTGTCTCTAAATTTCGTAGATAGTGGTGGCTGTCTGCAGAGTCACTACAGGCATTCGGTTCAACTTGTAAGAGCAAGTGAGCCAGGTTAATTAGACTTTTGCTTTTAAAGGAAAACATAAATATTCCAGATTAATTGTACACACGATAAGTAAGTACTATGATGCACTACTTGTTTATGAAGTGCTGAGAAACCAGCATGACACTGTATACTGTACGTAAAAATCCATACATTTGTTTAATTAGCAGCACAGATTCATCATATGTGATTTTTTAAACAAGTGTGGAGAAGTATGAAAGGTAAAATAAGCACAATACCAACTGCAGTTTGTGTTACATTTCATACTTAACATGGAAGCACAACTGCAGTTTGTGTTACATTTCATACATAACATGGAAGCACAATACCAACTGCAGTTTGTGTTACATTTCATACATAACATGGAAGCACAATACCAACTGCAGTTTGTGTTACATTTCATACATAACATGGAAGCACAATACCAACTGCAGTTTGTGTTACATTTCATACTTAACATGGAAGCACAATACCAACTGCAGATTCACCACCTAATTCTCTTTTATGGCAATTGACATTATAAGAGGTAACAAACACAATAAAACAGGTTGGCATTCACTTTTAAATTCCAAAGAAAAGAAGTGGATTGTGAAATTAGGTGGATTATTTCCACCAGGTCTTAATGAACAATTCTAGGCTAAACCAATCAAGTGGTTACAAAGTATATTTAAACTACAACATAGGGATGATGGGATGATTGAATTTGCACTGAGGAAGGCTGTGTTTCTAATGCCAGCCGAAACCGGTCTGTTTGTCTTTTTGTTGTTTCAATAAAATTTGCTTCAGGCAACAGTTTGCTGGCTCATTTATACTTTTTTCTTCATTTTTATCCTTGAGCCATGCAATTGCACTCATGCAGGAGGTTTGGTTTTGATGTTACACATGTTTCCACATCCTGCTGGGAGCCTGTTTGCCTGACACAGACTGCAGATTTTTTCTACAGTCAGCGTTTTCATATATTCTTCACTTTTGGTTTGCCTGGTTCATCTTTTGGGATTATCGTTTTGGTGCCAACCTGTTTGCTATGTCAATTTGGCATGTTTGTGCAAGTATTATCGTTTTAAGGGAATATATGTACTTTTTGCAGCACTCTTGCTTGCTCGTGATTTGTGAATGCCATTTTTGCTTTGCACAGCAAAACGGAGGAAAACGGAACTCTATGGTGCTAATTTACAGTCGTTTTTGCAACTACACGATCAAGCTCACTCTCCAATTTGTTCTTTCCTAACAACTCAGGATTTTGGAGTGTATTACAGCCATTTGGGCCATTGGACTAGTTTGTTTTTCGAACGTTTTTCTTTTGGGACTCTTAAATCAAGGTGCTGTTTTCTCCTTTTTATGCTTGGGCCGGCTTTAAGCTGACAGTACAAAGCAAGTCGCCTGGTGTTGATTTTTAATAGCCTATGGGGACAAATACTTTCAGCAAGTGCTAATTCTACAAGATTATTTTTTGTGAAGACTGTGGTCTTTTCCGTTATTCTCATTATCCATATTGGACTATGGGTGTCGTTTTTCTATGTGGACATTGTGTTGTCTAAATATGATTTAGATGTTGACTTTTCTTTTTTGTTTTGGCCATTTGAATGTTTATTATTCACATTAGCTGTGTCTTTGTGAGCAATAGTTTTGGTGGGAACAATATTATTCTACAGGATGAAGTGAAGTTTTATTTATTGGTGTTATGATCCACACACGTAGGTATATTTATATGTACAATTAGTTAGGAAACTGTTGTTCTTTTCTATCAAGGTTCTTGGTGGCATATAGTTTTGTGTCACCAACAGTTTGACTTGTTCATGTCCTATGGGACGATGATTATGCTACCACAACAAGTTTAGAAATTGCAATACAATTGTTTTCTACCTAATTTTTTTGTTTCTAATTTTGAGACTCTTGATTTTTTTATATTGTTATATCAGAATGTGTTGGAACATGTTTACCATATGATTATTTGTTCAGTTTTCATTATTTGGAAACTCTTTTGATATTCAATGTAACTTTAGGGTTTACCTTTGTCCCCTTTGGTATAAATATTTATACTATTGCACTAGGCCAGGATTGATTCTGCCCACAAATATATGAATCAGCTACATAAATATTTTGTAGTTTTCTATGCATACTACATTTATATTTAGCTGGTTTATTTCTAGTTAGCTAATGTTCTTGTGTATTTTGGGTCTTAGCAGATTGTTGCTGGTCTTTTCCTAGTGCTTATATTTTTCAAACTGTATTTTTCAGTTTGAGTTCAACACATTTGTTCACTACTTGGACATATTGGTCCCTTTTTTATACACAGGGTTTATACCTATTTAGAGTGTAACACTAGGTATTCATTTATCTAGGTCCTGTTTTTTCCACCTTGTTTTTATACAAATTACTGACCAAGTTTCAACACTGTATTTCTTCCAGTTTCAGGTCAGTTGCCCATTGTTGGGTTTTCTCCTCTTCTATTTACCACCGGGTTGTGATTTATTCAGTTCTCTAGTACAGTAGGTGTACCCTTTCACTTGGACAATTTGTATCATATTTTTATCATTGACAGTTTAACAAAAAATTTTCTTGTCAATTTTTACCATTTTTGCATTAGCGAGACATAGCATTTTGTACACCCAGGTACCAAATGTTGGTTTAACTGCTATTATTGTCTCCTTTGTTTGATATTGGGTGTTGCACTTTTGACGTAGCTTTGTTTTTTGGCTATTATTGTCTGTTTTTGGCATCACCTTTTTCTTTTTTTGCTTCTGGTCATTTTGGGTGTTCTATTTTAGATTATATTTGAGATGGATCTCTTAAGTTTGGTCTCTGGTTTGTCAGCAGATTGTGAAGATCTGGGGGATTTTGGACTTGGTTCCTGTACTGTGGATGTTAATACAGGTGAACCATTGGGTCCGGAGGCCATTTGTGGTATAGCTTTTGACCAACTACATAAACATCTCAGATCTCTGAGATCAAATGTTTGGCACTCAAAATTATTTAAGGCTTACATTGCCAAAAACATTACTCCTAGAGGACTGAGAGTAAGAATACAGCGTCTTGTGGAGAAACAGATGAGGAGCTTAACAATGAATGGGCAGTTATTCAGCAACAAGCTACTATGTCTTTTGTCAAAGCACTTGCCAAATTTCACGATTGAGTAATTGATCGGGAAATTAATACAGTGTTGAAACTGGTCAATGATATACAACCATTTGAGGGGAAAACATTTTTTTGTAAACAATTAACGAAAGTAGCTACAGATCTCAACAATCTGGAAGAACAATTAAAATTGAAAAAAATCAAGAAATTCAATAGGGACCAAATGGACTACCAAGGCGCAAATCCTTTTAGTAACACCAATAAACATGTTAGATTTCTTCCACATCAAACTCGTACCCCTAAAAGGAAAAGACCTAGGTCAATATTAAGAAATCGCACCCCAGAAACTGGGTCATCCACAGATGACCCTTCTTCGTGTACTGATAATGATTTGCAGGCTGCATCAGGCTCACCGTCTCCCAAAAGAACACCAACTATTATCCCTTTATGTCTAGGTACCAGCGAGGGGGTAGAAAACACAAGAAAAATAAACAGCATTCAGAGTTTACTGAAGTTAACAATGCAGAAATAAATGTGACCTCCAATGAGAATGTTTTAAATCTATCTGATTTTGTGTTAACACCCACACAATTGTCTTCTTAATAAAGGTCTCACATTTATACCGGGTTTCTTTGTATCTGAAGATGTTTTTGCACAAGACGTTGGTTATTTTTTGGTGATAATGACAATGAATACATTCAAGAAAAATTTGCTTATCATAAATCACATTTTTCTCCTTCTATGCATCCCATTGTACACCAATTCCAAAACAATATCCTCAAAGATCTGCATTTCTCTAGGTCAGAAACACGGTTTAAAGCCAACAATATTATACAGGCTGAACAAAAATCTATCAAGGAATTGCAGAATAATAATAATATAGTTATTATTTCAGCTGACAAGGGTGGGGCAGTTGTCGTTTTGAATTGGTCGGATTATGACAATGAGGCAAAAAGACAACTTTCGGATAATAAATATTATTCTGAAATGGCAATTAATCCCACCTTCAGGTTCAAGAAACAAATTAATGACTTTTTGTTGTGCGTTAGGGATGCGGGCATTATTGATACTGAGGTTATGCATCAGCTTATGATTCAGGATCCAGCCAATCGATATATATACTTTCTACCCAAGATACATAAGGATCCGATCAATCCCCCAGGGAGATCCATTGTGTCAGGGAAGGGCTATATCACAGAACCCTTGTCCTTATATCTTACCAAACAATTTAAGCCTTTACTATCATTGGTACATTCACAATTAAAGGATACCACTATTTTTTTACAGATCATCTCAGAAACACAGCTAGAACCAGATTGGCTAATGAGTACACTCGATGTAAGCGCCCTCTACACTAACATTCCTCATCAAGGAGGTTTGGAGGCTTTGGCTTACTGGTTGGAGGTGGCTGGCTTATATCAATCTGAGTACAATGAATTTCTGGTTGGCCTTGCAGAACATGTCCTCACCAATAATGTCTTCTTTTATCAAGAGACTTGCTATTGGCAAACAAAGGGCACAGCTATGGGGGCATCATTTGCCCCCATCTATGCGGATTTCTTCATGGCATTTGTTGAAAAGGATATCATTTATGACAGTCACAACAACATTTATTTGAACTACATGGATATTTGGAGACGTTATTTGGATGATTGTTGGTTGGTATGGAAAGGTGGGACCAATGAATTGTTTGAATTTTTGTTGTATTTGAAAAACAACAAATGGGGTCTTCATTTTACAGTACACTATGACATCAATACCATCACTTTCTTGGGTGTACTGATAAACAGATTACCAGATCACACATTAGATACCAAGGTAATCAGGAAACATCCGGAATATAACACCATCCTACATGCCACCAGCTTTCATCCACCACATATTGCTAGGAATATCCCCAAATCACAATTTATCAGAATGAAACATATATGTTTCGATGAATCTTCCTTTCAGGAACATAGAAAAGACCTTATCAACAGATTCAGATCTAGGGAATATAAGATGGGATATGTTCTGCATGCAAGCAATCTGGTCAACAAATTCAAGTGGGATGATCTGTTATGGTATAAAGAACATACCACCATGGCATCACAACCTGTAAGGTTTACTATGACTTTTGGTAGGAATACAGATACTTTAATACAAAGTGTACACAGACATTGGAATATTTTACGATATGATTTGGAATTATCTAACATCATACCAGACAGATGTCTGTTTTCATTCCGAAAGGGCAAGAATTTGGGTGGTTGTTTCAATCATTATAAACACCCACATGTCAACAGGTTATCTCAATACATAAAGACTACACTAACAGGGGGACCTTTGATTGGATGTTTTCCATGTGGCCATTGCAGCAATTGTGATAAAGTAAGTAAAAGCAAACAATTTACCAGTCGGAACTCTGCTGCAGTTTATGATATTAATTTTTTGTTAACTGCGGCACTGACTGGTTGGTATATTTGGCCACGTGTACATGTGGATGTTTTTATGTTGGGCAAACCTCATGTCCCTTCAGACTCAGGATCTCTGAACACATTAGTACTATTAAAAACCATAAGGTCCATAATGCTTTATACAAACATCATTTAATACATAAAACTGCAAAATTCTCTTTTATGGCAATTGACATTATAAGAGGTAACAAACACAATAAAACAGGTTGGCATTCACTTTTAAATTCCAAAGAAAAGAAGTGGATTGTGAAATTAGGTGGATTATTTCCACTGGGTCTTAATGAACAATTCTAGGCTAAACCAATCAAGTGGTTACAAAGTATATTTAAACTACAACATTGGGATGATTGAATTTGCACTGAGGAAGGCTGTGTTTCTAATGCCAGCCGAAACCGGTCTGTTTGTCTTTTTGTTGTTTCCATAAAATTTGCTTCAGGCAACAGTTTGCTGGCTCATTTATACATTTCATACTTAACATGGAAGCACAATACCAACTGCAGTTTGTGTTACATTTCATACTTAACATGGAAGCACAATACCAACTGCAGTTTGTGTTACATTTCATACTTAACATGGACACACAATACCAACTGCAGTTTTTGTTATATTTCATACTTAACATAAAAGCACAATACAAACTGCAATTTGTGTTACATTTCATACTTAACATGGAAGCACAATACCAACTGCAGTTTGTGTTACATTTCATAGGTTCATAGGTTCATAGGTTCAAACTAGGCTATCTGCCCTAGAGCATTTATAAGCCTAGCCAGAGTGTGTTTGGCTTTCGCCACCCATTTTAAATTAATTTTGCTATGCCCTTTTTCGAGGTTAGTATACTGAGCCTCTGTCTAACAGTGACACAGAAGTGATACCCGGGGTAAACCTACAATCCTCCATCCACTCATCAAGATTCCTCTTGAAGAGAGTCAATGAGGGACTCTGCCTAACCTGGACTGGGATTTTATTCCAGAGTGATGGGAGCCTCTGGGTTATGAATCTGTCCCTCCAGCATGTCCTATTTATTTCTGTGCTGAGGTTCAAGTCTCTTGAGCACGTAGCTCGATGGGATTTGGATTTTCTGAGGTGCAGCATGTCTATTAATTCCGGGTTGGACATGGCTTTATATGTCAGGCACAGATCGCCTCTGAGCAGTCGGTATGCCACTGAGTAGAGCTGGAGTTTCTTTAACCGGGCAGCATATGGCATCTGTTTGAGCCCTTTGATCCTCTTGGTGAGGTACTTTTGGGGTCTTTCCAGTTGCTGCAGGTGTCTGCTATGGTACATCCCAAAAGGGGCATTGTACTCAATTATGGGCCTGATGAGGGATGAGTAAAGAGGCACAATGACCTCCCCTGATCTAGATGTGAATCCCTTCATGATTATGTGGGCTATATAAAATGTTTTTCTAACCACTTTGGCCACGTAGTTGTGAAATGAGAGATTGCTATCAACTTGGGTCCCCAGGTCCCTAATTACTTCTTCCGTACTTAATGGATTACCACTTATGTGGTAATTTGTGGGCACTTTGTTTTTGCCAAAGGGGATGACTATACACTTTTTGGCGTTTAGCTTGAGGCCATGGCTCTGGCACCAGTTGTCTGTTTCTATGAGGCCCTTTTGGAGGATGCTTGTGTCGGCTGGAGAGTCGATTATGGTGCCCAGTTTGCAGTCATCTGCGAACTTGGTCAGCCACAGTCCTTCCGTGTTGGCCTGTACCTCTGAGAAATATATACCGAACAAGAGAGGTCCCAGGACTGAGCCTTGTGGGTCACCACTTGTAACTGGTTTGGAGTCTGACATGGCTCCAGCAATTCTAACCATGTGGGTTCTGTCCTTGAGCCAGTTTGCAACCTATCCAGTGACATAGGGGTTTATATTTAAGCTTATCTATAATGCCCGAGTGGGGTATTGTATCGAAGGCTTTTGCGAGGTCCAGGTAGGCTGTGTGGACCACCTTCCCCACGTCAATGGTCTTGGTGACTGTTTCAAAGAAATCAACCAGGTTTAAGAGGCAGGATCTGCCCCTAACAAAGCTGAACTGGGTAGGATCCAGTGTCTGTAGGTCCCCAATATCTTTATTTATAAGGTCCATGATGATGCTTTCCATAGCTTTGCAGACCAAGCTAGTCAGGCTTATGGGGCGATAGTTTCCAGGATCCGTTGAGGCACCACCTTTGTGGAGAGGGAACACCTTTACTGTATGCCACTCTTTGGGAACATATCCTGTAGTAAGGCTGAGATTGAACAGTAGTTTTATGTTTGGGTTTAGCTCTTCTTGGAGTTCATGTAGGATGCAGCCCGGGACACCATCTGGTCCCATTGATGCTGTGTTTTTTGTTTTGGAGAGGGTGGCTCATCTGAAATGTCAGGGGGGCAGCACTCTGCTGGGATAGATATTTGCCCTTTTGGTGGGGGGGGGGATGTTTTGCTGAACCTGTCAGCTAGGATGTTGGCAATGTCTGTGGGTTCGGTGCATTTTTTGTCATTTTGGACTAATTCTGAGCATATCTGGGAATTCCCACCCAGGTTCCTAACATAACTAAAGAAAGCCTTGTGATTATCCTTAGTGTCCTGTGCAATTTTTCTCTCAAAGTTGGCCTTAGATGATTTTATGAGTGCCCGTAGTTTTTTGCTAATACTGATCAGAGATGCCTTCCCTTTTTGGGATTTTGCTCTATCATGTAGTAGCTTCCTCCTTCTATTGTACAGTTTGTTTATGGCTGGGGTCCACCAGACAGGACGTCTGCCTTTGGAGGATTGGGTCTTGGTTTTTTTTGGGATTGCATGATCCATGCATTCCTGAAGGTGTTCATAGAATGCGTTTATAAAGGATTCTGTGGTCTGGGCTGTATTTTCCACAGGCCCAGGGGCTTTGAAGGATTCCACCTCGGTTTTGAGGAGTGTGAAATTTGCTTTAGAGAAGTTTTTCACTGTGGTTTTCTGGGCAGGGGGTGGGGTCGGGATGTGAATATCCAATGAGATTAGTTTATGGTTTGATCTTACCAGTGAGGGATACACTTCTGATCTGGAGCATAGAGTCCCCATGTTGGTGATGATCAGGTCCAGTATGTTTTCCCCTCTTGTGGGAGTGATAACAAGTTGATCCATAGCATTTGAGTTTATAAATTCTAGGAACCTTTGGACTAGGGTGTTGGAGCTAGAGTAATGCTCCAAGTCTATGTTTGGGTAGTTGAAGTCGCCCAATATAATGGTGTTTGGAGAGACCTTCATATTTTCCAGTGTTCTCAGGAAGGCCAAGTGGAGTTCCTGAGTTTGGGAGGGTGGTCTGTAGCAGGCTATAAACTGGAAGGCAGTTTTACCCACTGTTAGTTGCACATTGATAGTCTCTGATGCTTCGTGCTGTGCCACCAACCTGGAGGTGTGGGTATCTTTGACAAATATTGATACTTCCCCTCCTTTTGTGGATCGGTCCAGGTTTTGGAGCCGAAAAGCATGGTATGAGGTATAACCTGGTAGTGCTGGGGTGCTCTCAGGAGCCTTGAACCAGGTTTCTGTTACTGCACAGATATCGATGTTCTCCATGCTAAGGAGAGTTTCGACTGCATGCATCTTGAGGTTTAGACTTCTGGCATTGAGTAGCACTACTCTTAGTTTCTTATCCCTTGTGATACCTATGGAGGTGGGTTTGTCTTTTGAGCCTTGCCTAAAAAAGGCACTATGGGGGTAGCAAGAGCCTTTGCCAATATCCGAAAGCCCAGTGATGATAGGTGCAAGCCTTCCCTAGTGAAGCATCGTGGCTTGTCGAGCATGTCATCCCAGGCTGACAGGCAGTGGATCTCCTTTGAATGACACCAATACTTAAGCCAATTGTTGAAATTGATCATCTTGTCTTCATATTGTGGCATATTTCTTGGTGAGGGTAAGATGCTACTCAAGGTCAGGGTCATACCGGCCAGGGTTACATGCTCAGAGAGCTCCTCTATGTCTCTTTTCATGTAGTCCAGGGAGGTACATCTCAGGTCATTCACACCAGCATGGACAATGACTGAGTCATATTTGTACTTGCCTTGGAGTGACCTGAGTGCTTGTGTTATGTGGCGGATCCTAGCGCCCGACAGGCAGCTCACCGTGACCTTTTCCTTGTTCAGCCTAGTGAGTGGGACGTCAGTGTGCCTGACGATAGAGTCACCTATTACAAGTGTATCAGGTGTGTTGTTTAGCCTTAAGGGCTGTGACTGTTCAGCACACTGGCTTTGTGAGCTATTTGTTGCACGTGTTTTGTTTTGGGGTAGCGGTTGCTTGGGTGTCTGCTTTGGAGGTCTCTGCTGCTTAGGCAGATTTTTATTTAGAGCCTCCGAGTATGTTTTTGTGTGTTTATGTGTTTGATTTGCTGTCGTGGTAGGTCTATGTGAGACTGGAATTGTAGTGAGTGTGGTTTCCTTTTCCTCCTGACTGGTTATGCCAGTACTGAGTTGAGAGAGCTTAGCCTCCAGTTTGGCTATATGGTTGCATCTCTCACATGTGTTGGAATTTGTTGGGAGGAGGAGATGGTTGTCTGTGTACATGAGGCAGCTGTAACATTGCCTCAAGACTCCCAGATTCACCAGCTGGACCAGAGAGGAGATTGACAACTGACCTTTGGACATGCTAGAATAGTACTGGGAATTCCTTTATAATTGAAAAAAAGGGCCAATGGGGAACAAGGTACTCAAGGGGAGTTTGTGAGGGTGTAGTGCTTTTAATTTTTTAGTGCTGACTTATATAATTGCTTTAGTGAGCAAGTGCCAGGTAACTTAAATTCAATATGCTACAGGTAACTTAAATGCAAAAACAACAAACAGTAACTTTCATTCAAGTGAAACAAGTAAATAAGTACAGTAAGCAATGTAGATATCACTAGGGATCCACAGAAGCACTGAAAAGCAGCATTTTAGGTGGAATTAGCATTTCAGGGAAATAACAAGCAAACAAACAACAAGCATACAAACAAAGCTAGATTCAGCAGGCCTGGATCTAGTCTATGCTACAGCAAACAAGGTGTACCAATTTCAGTAAGAAACAGTTCAAATATGCAGGCACTATAAGCCTTTAACCAGAAATTCCCAGCTCCGAAGGGCAGAGTCCAGCCTCTCCTCCCACAAGAGTGCAGACCACAAACCTTCTTAATGTAAAATAACTGGCCTGAAGTACAAGTGCTTAAACCAGAACTAATACACTTTTAGAATAACAGACATTGAGCCCTCAATCAGCAGTTCCCAACTTAGAAGGATGTAAGCTACCTGGCCTGCCACCACAGTGCAGGCCACAATCCTTCTTAATGTAAAACAACTGGTCTGAAGCCCAAGTGCTTAATCCAAAAGACTTAGAATGATAGCTACACTTTAATCAAGTTACTACCAAGCAGTAATAAATACAATTGAATACTTTAAAGAATGCCTGGATTAGTGCTCAAGTTATACAAACAAAGCTAGATTCAGCAGGCCTGGATCTAGTCTATTTCATACTTAACATGGACGCACAATACCAACTGCAGTTTGTGTAACATTTCATACTTAACATAGAAACACAAAACCAACTACAGTTTGTGTTACATTTCATACTTAACATGGAAGCACAATACCAACTGCAGTTTGTGTAACATTTCTTACTTAACATGGAAACACAATACCAACTGCAGTTTGTGTAACATTTCTTACTTAACATGGAAACACAATACCAACTGTAGTTTGTGTTACATTTCATACTTAACATGGAAACACAATACCAATTGCAGTTTGTGTAACATTTCTTACTTAACATGGAAACACAATACCAACTGTAGTTTGTGTCACATTTCATACTTAACATGGAAACACAATACCAACTGCAGTTTGTGTTACATTTCATACTTAACATGGAAACACAATACCAACTGCAATTTGTGTAACATTTCTTTCTTAACATGGAAACACAATACCAACTGTAGTTTGTGTCACATTTCATACTTAACATGGAAACACAATACCAACTGCAGTTTGTGTTACATTTCATACTTAACATGGAAACACAATACCAGCTGCAGCTTGTGTAACATTTCTTACTTGACATGGAAACACAATGCCAACTGCAGTTTGTGTTACATTTCATACTTAACCTGAAAGCACAATACCAACTGCAGTTTGTGTAACATTTCTTACTTAACATGGAAACACAATACCAACTGCAGTTTGTGTTACATTTCATACTTAACATGGAAACACAATACCTGCTGCAGTTTGTGTTACATTTCGTACTTAACATGGAAGCACAATACCAATTGCAGTTCGTGTTACATTTCAGCATTGCTGATCGTTTTTTCTCCACTCTCTCCTTCACTTGTCTCTGACTTTTTTCTTTAAGCCCTTAACATATCCTCTACCTGTCCTCATCTATCTCTAGGCTCTTATTTACTTCTTTCTGTCTGCCTCTCCTACATCACTTACCTTTAGTACCTTCTGCATCCCTCCCTGAATGAACGATCATTAGTCTCAATAGGTGTGGCTTGTATCCTGCCCCTCCTGCCTCTACCTAATGCATACCTCATCCCCTCCCCTCTCTGCCTCTTATCCACTGGGATATTATTTATACCCATAGTTCTGTGAGGTGCCATTTTTAATCTGTTACTCTTCTTGACTATTCCCTGGCTGCTGTCTGCTCCTGCCCAAGCTCCTTTTGCCTCTGGTAAGTGATTTGTTTTTGCAATCTGTTTTTGCAATTTAGTAGCCTTGTCTAATACAGAGGTTCATCTGTTAATTGAATGCTGACTACGTGTAACTCATGACTGTGTATCTGTATGTTTTCTTTTTTTAGTATTCTCTCCTGTGAGTAACTGCTGTCTGCTATATCGTATTTTAAGTACCTGGAATTTGAATGCTTTTTTTAGATAGCATTAGAATGTTATCTTTATTATTTCTCTTCTGTACTTTATTGCAGTCTGCGCTATTGTAATTTAAGCAACTGTGAGCTTAACTGCTTAACTGTTGTCTGCGATATTGTATTTTAAGCAACTGTGAATTGAATGCTTTTTATTAGATAGCATTAGAATGTTATCCTTGTTACTATTTCTCTCCTGTGCTTTACTGCAGTCTGCGATATTGTAATTTAAGCAACTGTGAGCTGACTGCATTATTCATATAACAGTCCGGCTCCTTTTTCTGGGCTATATATCTAAATGTTTACACTTTCCGTAGCAGACGAAGCTATTGTTTTTCTTCATAACTGGCTTCCAAGCCTGTAACGAGTAAAGCAACTACGCCACCCGAGTGGACCCTACATATGCTGCCATTGCTTAGTCACCTCTCTACAAGCCGGAATCAGCTGCCTTAAACTGCTGTTGCTCCTATTATCTCATTTATGGGGGAAACGGCTGCTATTTATATCTTATTTTTTGTGTTATGCTTGAAACTTTTTAGGTAAAAGAATTCCACTCCCGTGGAGCTACATTTCAATGTACTGTCCATTTTAGTCCTGGAATGAACCATTTTTAATCAGCGACTCCCATTTTGGGCTGATCTGGGAGAACTCACATTGTAAAAGTCCATTCTCTGCCTGGAACGGCGATATATAGTTGCGCCACCCACGTGGAGCAAGTCTCGGCGTTCTTTCCCACTTTGAACTGATATAGGAGCACTCACATTGTAAAGGTCCATTCTCTGCCTGGAACGGCTCTTATTTAGCTGCGCCACCCACGTGGAGTAAGTCTCAGCATTCTTATGATATCAGTTGTCCGTATTTAGTAAGGAACATCTTATTTTGAGTGCCCCACCCTCACAGAGTTAATCTAGGTATACTAATGGTATTATTTCCCCTCCAGCTATTTTACTACATATGATTTGATGAACCGAGTGTTTCTTTATTTTTAGCATCTCAGCTTTCAAACTACACCATACACTTGGCTCCTTTGCTTTAATGGTACTAGTATAAAGCATGTAAGGCTGATCTTTATTGCCCTAGTGAACAGATATACAAATTTGCTTAGGATTGAGTTACTTATATAGTACACTCCAATAACTGCAGTCTATGTATGCACTATACCTTTAGTTTGCATTCAATGTGTGTACTATAACCTAAAGTCAACATATGGGTAGCTGTCCTAACAGTGCCTTTGCTACTCTATAACTCTTACAGTACTACTGCCTTACAATTGAGTTCTGCAACCTCTCTCTGAAATAAGTGAATATATAGAAGCTAATTTTATTAATTATGTCCTTTTGCAAGCTAATTATTTCTTTATTACTGTTACTGAGCAACATGTGCTAACCTTTTTCTCCTCTATATTTATCTTCTCTTTCTATCCAAAGTTCCCTGTGTTCCTCTGTGCTGCTCCTGAGTTAGCCGCTAACTGCCTACCTACCTGGTGACATAGGACCCTATCCAATTTCTGTGGCCTCATCTAAACTGCCTTTTTTTTGCGCTGCACCCTTTCCCAAGGAAGCAAGGAAGTATGTGGTTGACTAAGTCCTGTTTTTATAACTGAAAACTGTCTGCTAATTGCTTCAGGGGTTATAAAGTAAGGTACAAGCCTGAACAGCCAGCAGCCTTTACTACCCCCTCCTATCTACCCTGAATCTAACTAACCTCCTCTACTTCATGTACACCCCCCTCTGACGTGCTATTCACTCCACCCCTGGGTCTAAACCAGTTTGCTCCCTACAGATCTACCTGCAATACTGGATCTCCCCACTAGGTGGCAGCCTCTATCCCTTTAATTATCTCAAGCTTCAATTGTTCTGTGGTTTTCCTCTGTTTTCACACAAATTACCCCTTAGGTAGTAGACCTGCTACTTTTTTGCCCTTACCCCTTACTTTAATTGCATACACTTACCTGTTCTTTCTCTAATCTAACAAGACTACTGATATACCTCTGATCTTTCCCACTCCTGTCTCACCTACTTACCTTCGCTTATCAGCATTGCTGATAGTTTTTTTCTCCACTCTCTCCTTCACTTATTTCTTCCTGCTCCATTCGCCCTGCGGGCTCACTCCGCTCTCCTCCCTACCCCCAATTCCCACCCACCCCAGGGGTCCTACACTTATACCAACTAACCAAACCCTCTCCCTCTCACACTAATCATATCCCCTGCCATTGCTAATTACCACCTGTTTTCCTTACTTTCAATTACCTCTACCATTTTCTCCTACCCCACCCTACACCTATTATCCTTCCACACTTAGCATACCTCCAAACCAACAACTACAACCTAACAACTTACCCTCCCAGATGCATTTAGCACCCTACTCAACCCTCTTACGGAGGCTACTCATACTCATACGTCTACCACCCCTAACTTTAACTTACCTGCTAACCTTCTATGAACACCCAATAAATCCACAAACACTCCACCCCAACACACTATCTACCTCTCCTACTTTACCTACTCCCATTAACCATATTAACATAACATCCATTCCTATCTATCTACCAGCAAATTTCTATAGGATTACCCACATTAAATATGACTCTCCCAAACCAAGAAAATCTCTCACTCTATATACTAAATTCCCAGATCTTAAACTTCTGTCTCTACAACTCTTAGTGAAAGATGGTGACATTCATCCCAACCCAGGCCCTGTTACTACTACTACTACTACTACTACTCAACTCCATAACCCCAACCTCCATCCTATCCACTCCTTTACTAAACCACTTAACTCACTGTTATTAGCTCACCTCAACATACGTAGCCTTAACAACAAAGTTACCCAACTCCATGCTCTTCTGGATATCTACTCCTTCGACATTCTTTGTTTAACAGAAACTTGGTTAAAACCCTCAACTAAAGACAATGAAATCATCCCAGCTGGTTATAATATTTTACGACTTGACCGTAAAACCAAAAAAGGTGGCGGCGTAGCAATCCATTTTAAATCCAGCCTACAGATTACTGCCTACAACTTGTTACCACTTCAAGTCTCCAACACTGAAATTCTTATTACCAATCTCCAACTTAACAAAGTCAAATCCATTTTTATTATCTGTACCTATCTCCCTCCAGGTAATAATATTGAAACAATAGAAAATATCCTCTGTTACCTATCTCATAACTTACCTCAAGAAACCATTATCCTAGGTGATTTTAACAATAATTGGAAATGTTTTAGCAGTCTAAACCCTACAAGCCATATAAATCTTTTTGGTTTTTCACAAAGCATTACTACCACTACCAGGATACACAAGCCTAATAATAAAGAAAGTATCTTAGACTGGATACTCACAAATAGTCATCTCCAGACATATGAATCTGGTACCCTCCCAGATGATGTAAGTGACCACTCACTAACATACATCATCAGGCATAAAACCAACCTACCCAACCCAACCATATCTAGAACAATTAGAACCAAGAAAAATGTTAACCCCAACCTGTTCCAAAGGGAACTCAGAACATGCAACTGGTCTCCCTTAAAATACCTCCCACTGGAGGAAGCTGTCAATTACTTTGACTCTAACTTCTTATCCATTCTAGACTCAACTCGCTCTATAAGAATGAGAACTAAATCTGATCCATGGCTTTCAAAAGAAACCAGGCAAAAAATCAAACTCAGAAATAAATACTGGAACAAATCAAGATCAACTAAAAACCCAGTAGATCAACAAAACTTCAGACAGCTAAGAAATGAAACTAAATAAGCAGTGCAGTCTGACAAAAGAAACTACTATTTACAATTCCAACAGACCCACCATAATCAACCACAAAAGCTCTGGGCAAGTATTAATCAATTATTACACCCAGGTAAATCCATCACACCACACCCACAAGACATAGACCAAGATAATCCGAAACAGACAGCTAATACCTTTAATACCTATTTCAATGAGGCCATACAAAATCTTACTAATCAGCTATCTATTCAGGACATACCTATATCCAACTACACCACTAACTCACCCCCTCCTTTTCTCTTCCAACCTGTACCAACTACATACATTGTAGCCCTCATCCAAAAGCTCAAACCATGTACCCCTTCAGCTGACAAGATTCCCGCTGAATACTTACAAAAGGCAGCCAATTCTATTGCATACCTCATTTCCATTCTTATTAATAGAACTATCACTGAAAGACACATCCCAAGCATATGGAAGGTCTCCCATATTATTCCCCTTCATAAGGGAGGTAACTCCACTGAACTATCCAACTACCGTCCCATTGCCCTTCTGTCTCCCCTAGCTAAAATTATGGAAAAATGTATCCATAAACAATTGCTAGACCACCTAAACCAATATAACCTACTTTCCAACTCACAACATGGTTTCAGACCCTCACACAGCACTACTACTGCCCTTTCAGGCCCTCACACAGCACTACTACTGCCCTTTCAGACCCTCACACAGCACTACTACTGCCCTTTCAGGCCCTCACACAGCACTACTACTGCCCTTTCAGACCCTCACACAGCACTACTACTGCCCTTTCAGACCCTCACACAGCACTACTACTGCCCTTTCAGACCCTCACACAGCACTACTGCTGCCCTTTCAGACCCTCAAACAGCACTACTACTGCCCTTTCAGACCCTCACACTGCACTACTACTGCCCTTTCAGGCCCTCACACAGCACTACTACTGCCCTTTCAGGCCCTCACACAGCACTACTACTGCCCTTTCAGGCCCTCACACAGCACTACTACTGCCCTTTCAGGCCCTCACACAGCACTACTACTGCCCTTTCAGACCCTCACACAGCACTACTACTGCCCTTTCAGACCCTCACACAGCACTACTGCTGCCCTTCTTTCCTTCACTCTCTGTACCTTAATATGCTTTCCTCTGCACTGTTTATAGATCTGTCTAAGGCATTCGATATGGTAAATCACCAAATACTTATAAATATCCTCAAATCTCTGTCACTAGATGCATCTGCTATAAAATGGTTCCAATCCTATCTAGAAAACAGACAACAGGCAGTGCTTTGGCATAATATTTTTTCTACCCATCTACCCATTAACATAGGGGTCCCCCAAGGGTCCATGTTAGGACCCATACTATTGTCTATATTTGACCTTCACCTAGCAATCCCCCAAGCAACATGCATACAATATGCGAATGATTCAACACTTATATGCTCAGCCACATCCATACCTGAGCTTTACTCCCTTACCCAAAAGGTCTTTAACACAGTTGAACTATGGCTTGCTCAACGCTGTCTCCTTTTAAACCCTAAAAAAGCTAAACTCCTCCTTTTCATTCCTACTAGTAAGTCCCCCCCAATAAACCTCACAGTAACATCCAGTAACAACACTCTTATATCCCCAGACTCAACTACCAAACTACTTGGTATCACCATAGATAACAACCTTAACTTTGACACCCACATTAATAATACCTTAAAATCTGTTGACAGAAAACTGGGATCTCTCTACAGAATCAAACCCATTCTCTCTCCTGCAGCAAGAATAACTATTGCTCACACTCACCTAATTTCTACTCTCCTCTATGCCTCACCCATATATACTAACCTCTCTAAAATCAACCTTAATAAAATGGAAAGTGCCTACAATAGCATAGCCAGATTTGCCACAGGAAACCCTTTCAGAACCAACCACTGTATTAACCTAAAGCAACTAGGATGGCTTGAAGTACAAAATCAGCTTAAATTCCACCAACTTACCATTGTCCACAAAACCCTCTACCATCCTATGAATACCTCTATGCTATCCACCCTCATTGTCCCATACAACAATCTTAAGACCCTACGTTCATCACAAAGACTGCTGGTAAATATTTGTAAATCTAACAACAGGCTGGAGACTCTCTCTTCTGTAATACTGTTGGAAAATCCTGGAACCTTCTTCCTACTGAACTTTCCTCTGTTCCCTCAATATCACTCTTCAAAAACAAACTGAAACTTTTTCTTAGAACACAGTGGTTAAGCCCTTGTACTAAACCTGACTGATCTATTACCTTTCCTCCTTGGATCTACCTACTCTCCTTTCTATATTTCAGTTCCTTTTCTTAGTAACAACTAACTTATTCCTTTCTGGATCTTTTCTTATTATCTCCTCATAACTTCTTTAATCAAACCTGTTTTTAACACATATTCTGAATATTGCAGCTCATACTTTTATTATCCTTTTTTATACCAACCCACCTTCTAATAACATTTCTACTCAGCTGCTATCTTTTACATGTTATAATGCAACTATATCTGTATTATGTTGTGTTTTTTTTTACTTAGCACTACACTAAGAACAAATGACCAATAAGATTATTCCTTATCTTTTTTTCTAGCAATGTTTAACATGAAAATTAATCTTGTATATGTTATTATATTTGTGCTTCCTCGTAACTTATCTCCCTGGAACTCCAAGATTTCTCCTGGTCTTTCTTTCTAAGAATTTTTAACATGAATTTAATCTTTGTATATGTGATTATATTTTTTGTGCTTCCTCGGAGCTTATCTCCCCGCGCCTCTACTGAAAATGGACATAAATCCAGTTAGACTAGCCCGGTCAACAAATGTAAAATAAATAAATAAATAAAATATTTAACATCAAAGCACAATACCAACTGCAGTTTGTGTTACATTTCAAACTTAACATGGGCGGAATATACCAACTGCAGTTTGTGTTACATTTCTTACTTAACATGGAAACACAATACCAACTGCAGTTTGTGTTACATTTCATACTTAACATGGAAGCACAATAACAAATGCAGTTTGTGTTACATTTTTTACTTAACATGGAAGCAGAATACCAAATGCAGTTTGTGTTATATTTCATACTTAACATGGACGCACAATACCAACTGCAGTTTGTGTTACATTTCCTACTTAACATGGAAGCACAATACCAACTGCAGTCTGTGTTACATTTCATACTTAACATGGAAACACAATACCAACTGCAGTTTGTGTTACATTTCATACTTAACATGGAAGCACAATACCAAATGCAGTTTGTTTAACATTTCTTACTTAACATGGAAACACAATACCAACTGCAGTTTGTGTTACATTTCATACTTAACATGGAAACACAATACCAACTGCAGTTTGTGTTACATTTCATACTTAACATGGAAACACAATACCAACTGGAGTTTGTGTTACATTTTTACATTTCATACTTAACATGGAAGCACAACACCAACTGCAGTTTCTGTTACATTTCATATTTAACATAAAAGCACAATACAAAATGCAATTTGTGTTACATTTCATACCTAGCATGGAAGCACATAACCAACTGCAGTTTGTGTTTCATTTCATACTTAACATGGGTACTGAAAACCAGTACAGAGTAAACTTTCATTTTATTAAGCCACATTCATCCTTCATCTTTCTGCTGGAAGACTGTACCCTAGATAGCCTTAACACTCTATGGTTTTGGATTCCTTTGTTCTCCTGTTGTTTACTTTTATGTCTATAAAAACTTATCTATGAAATAAGCAGAAAGCTGCTATGTAGGTATTAATTAATGTAGCATGTCAAAATAAAACAAAAAGCACACAATGATTTTTCAGATAATAATAGTTGTGTAAGTTGAACTTTCCAGTAGATGTTCAAATGATCACTGCTGCAGTTGCCTTATCAGCATGAGTTGTATCCTGCCAAGGATATAATAGCTTATCAGCTTCCAAAGATTCACAGCACCTTCTAAATGCACAAACTGTCAAGCAGCTTGAGCTGGTATGACTACAAGACAGGTTTGACCTCAAAGCCCTTCAGAGCTTACCTGTCAGCATAGAAGGCGAGGCTGAGCCCTGAAAGGACAATGCTAGGTATAAAAAATAAATAAATACATGCCAAGACCCTGGCATAAAAAACACACCAAAAAAACAAGGGGAGGGTGATGGGAGGAGTGATTTTTGCAGCAGAGATCATTCAAACATCAAATGTTATTGTAACTTCAACTTACACAGTTGTACTGTGTTTTTTATATTGATCACTGCTGTAGTACAGTTAGCTATTTGGGTAGATTACCATAGCTAACTGTATTTTACAAGTGGAAAGAGAAGAGTCCAGGAGCCCCTGGACAATGGCCCTAGCAAGCAAGTATCTAGACCTAGAGAAGGAATCTTATTTATAGTGTTTTGTGAAAGTATGTACAGAGGACCAAGCAACAGCATCTAGAAACTTCTACAATTCAACCCTTTCCAAAGACCTATATATGAAGCCAATGTCCTGGTAGACAGGGCCTTTAGCCCGAAGATACAAACTCAAACGGCTTCAGGTACTACCTGTCATAGATTTTTCACAGTGAGTATGACAGCATGTAATAGCCTTATACAACCATTTGGAAATAGTCTGTTTTGACACAGGTTGTCCCTCATTCATACCTTCACAAAAAATGATCAGAATATCTGAAAAATTTTGTTCTGTCAAGATAGTACCTGAGTTGTTTGTTGACCTCCAAGGTATGCAGTATCCTTTCTCTCTAATTTTTAAGGTCTGAAAAAAATTGGGGAGATGGATAGTTTGTTTTAAAGTAAACTCAGTTAGTACTTTTTGCATAAAAGGAGTACTTCTCAAAAAAAAAAAAAAAAAACTGTTACTGTGAAAAATGAGGTAGGGTTGACTCACCATAAGAGCTTTCAACAGGTATCCATTATGCAGTGGTCAAAGCAATTGACAAAACTGTTTTCCCTGTTAAGAAGCTCATGTCAGCCAGATTAGCTGGATCAAATGGAGCAAGTGTTAGCATCTCTAACACAGCATTGACATGAGCAACAAGTTTACTTGGAGGTCTCTTATGCAAAACCCTTTCAAGAACATTTTGACATGAGACATGGGCAGACATGCTGAAATGGCTGATAAAAGAATCTTGATGGAGGAATAAGAAATACTATAGGAGAGTAAGTTATACAGAGAAGAACTATGGTTGCCTGGGCCAGACGGGAGTCACCACAAGGCTCTCGGGATTATTTCTTGAATCTTCAAAAGTACCCTAGATATTAGTGGAAAGGACAGAAAGGAACATTCCTATTCAAAGAAAATAAAATACATGTTTCTATCAGGCCTTCTTGCATGGAATTCTGGAACAGAATTTTGCCAGTTGATTGTTCAAAATGAATTTAAAGAGGTCTACTAGTGGAACTCCCCACATATAGATCTAATCTTGAAAGCAGCCCGATCTAGTTTCTATTCATGAGGGTCAGTCATGGTCCTGCTCAGCTTGTCTGCAGCAGAATTTTGCTCTGACAGAATGCAGGATGCCTGTATAGTGAGATTGTTCTATGAAGCTATACTCTTAACTAAAATGTTTAGTCTGCAAGGCAGGTACAAAACAGTTTTCCCTTGCTTGTTGATGTATCGCATGACTGTAGTACTATCTACAACCACTTGAAAAAGTCCTGGGGACAAATAATGGTTCATACAGTTGAGTGTCTTGATGAGAGCAAGCATCCCCTTGATATGTATGTGCTTGCATCTGTCCGTAATATCCCACACCCCTTGCATGTTTATCCCTCCTGTAACTGCCCCACAAGCAAAGTCTGAAGTGGTTGTGGTGACTACTTTAGAGCAGGGAGGGAGAGAAAAGAGGAAACATGGATTTAAAGGTATCTGTTGTTGCCAATAAGTGATTTTTCTTCTGACAAACCCCAGTACTTGGATCTGTAAAGACAATGGGTGTTGATGCTGGAACCAATGAGATTTCAGATACTACTGTATCTTTCTCATGTGGAGTCTTCCCAGGGGTATGATCATAGATGCCATGAGACCCACAATCCTGAGGTATTCTCTCACAGTTGAAAACTTTAGAAATAGATCTAAATAAAGATATTTTTCCTGGGGAAGAAAAGTTCTTTGAACTGAGGTGCCTAGTTGATATCTCAGGAGCATGATTCTGAGTGAGGGAGCCAAGAAAGACTTTTGAATGTCGTATTGGAATCCCAGCTTGTGCAAGAGATCTCTCACCCAAGAAAGAGATCTTTGACTTTTTGAAAATACTCTGAAATAATAAGCAAGGCATCTTAATATGGAAAAACTGGGATACCCTATAGCCTACAATGAGCTATAACTGGAGCTAAACTCTTTGTGAGCAATCTTGGTACAGTGGATAGTCCAAAGTATAGGGCAGATAACTGAAACTGTGATCCAGACATACAAAACTTAACACACACATGAAGTGTGGATGAATATGGATGTGATGATTAGCATCATTTAACTCTAATGTCACCAGAAATCTTGAAGGAATGGGAAGGAGATGAGATGAAAAGTTGTGAGGTGACATCATTTTGGACTTGGGTAGTGTCAGGTAGTATCATAAACATGTTTAGGAAAGAAAGCTCCAGAACTTGTCCACATGCATTTTCTTTCCTTGGCACTAAGAACATCCTTGAATAAACCCTTTTACTACCTCCAAGTGGGAAGTAGGAACTGATTCTGTCACTCCCTGGGACAACATGTGATGAACACGCAGAAACCAAACAGTCTGATCGGCAAGATGAGGAATGACCCCCAGGAAAGCAAGGATTTCTGTCCACTGCCATTCTGATACTCTGATGAATGATTTTCAGAAGCGATTTGTCTGAAACAATCTGTTGTTAAAAGAGAAAAATGGAGATTCAGACTTTCTGGAAGATATAGAAGGCCAGGGTGGAAGGGGGTAATAAGGTCTCTTGAATAGTCATTCAGACTTGTTGACTGATCTTGGTTTTGGGAGGTTTGAGACTTCTTTTTGGTACCTTATTGCCACTTCTCCTTAAATGTCTATTTACTTGAATTCTATTGAGACCACGTCTTCTGTTTTTTTTTTTTTTATTTGCCAAAATTGGAAGAGGAGAAAAAAATCTCTTGGACAGTTTGGAAAAGGAGGGTTGAAAAATCTTAGCAGTTCCCTGTATCAATTTTCCCTTTTCATCACACTATTTGATCACCTCTGCAGTAGAGGGGCCAAACACTAAATGTCTTTTCAAAGTATAGTTTAAAATCTCACTTTTTATGTCATCTGAGAGGTTCTGAGAATTCAACCAAGCAAACCTTTTTAATACATTATCAGTGGTCATAGCCTTGGAAGAAGTATTAACAGATTCATATACACACTTCAAACAATGAGTAGTGACCTGTGCAATAGAATAAACCAAGTTATTTAATGCAGATTTTTCTTCACAAGAAGAAACTGTAGATAAAACATTCCTGATATTTTCAAAATATGTCAGAACAAAATTTAACATATGACCCTAACAATTTAAAATTCTGAAAATCAAAATGACAGTAATATACACTATTTTTCCCATACCCATCAATAATTTTACCAACCTTATTAGAAAGTGTAAGATTGGAAATAACTACATGCTGAGCAGCAGAGGAGACACCTGTTATAGGTTTATAGGTTTGTAGGGGTCTATTACTCTAACAACCACCACATCCCTTAAAAGGGTAGCCCTAGTTACCCAAATGTGACCACATATTTGATTTATTGACTGCCTCTGTCCATCAGAGACCTAGGAGCCCAACTAGGGGTGAATATCCGATTGCCCATCCATCGGTCCAAGTTACACTTAAACAGGGATAGGGAGGAACTCTGCTTCACATGGATGGGGAGCCTGTTCCATTAAATGGGAATTCTCTGAAAAACATATCTGTCTGTCCAACATGTCCTATTAATGTGGTAAGCAAAATTTAGGTCTATTAATCTAGCAGTTCTAATGCTGTTTGTTTTGCAGATGTGCAAATGATTCATCAAGACAAGGTTCAGGGATGCCTTGTATGCCAGACAAAGATCATGCTCAGAAATCTGTATGATACTGAGTAAAGAGACAGGGCTTTGAGGCAATCAGTGTAGGGCAATGTGTTTACCCCTGTATTCTTTTGGTAAGGAATCTTTGCGGATGATCCAGTTGCTGCATGTGTCTGGTCAGGTACAGATCAAAGGGAGCATTATACTCTATGATAGGCCTGATGAGGGTCGAGTACAGTGGTATGATGCCTTCTCTGGATACAGATGCCATGCCCTTGCTTATAAGTTGAGCAACATAGAAGGATTTTCTTATTACCTTGGGCCCATGTTGGTCGAAGGCTAGGTTACTATCTACACCAATTCCCAGATCCCTGACTAGTGAATTAACTTTTAAGGGTATTTTATTGATGATGCATGTACCATGGTGGCAGAGTTCCCAAAAAGTACTATAATCCATTTCT
Source organism: Protopterus annectens (assembly GCF_019279795.1). Lineage (NCBI taxonomy): Eukaryota > Metazoa > Chordata > Ceratodontiformes > Protopteridae > Protopterus > Protopterus annectens. The sequence continues at coordinate 312,751,855 of NC_056725.1, forward strand.
TAGTATCGAGTAGTAAGCCATTGCTTTGACACCATGTTTTTGTCTGTAATAGACCTTCCTGGAGGGTGTTGTCATCTTGGGGGGATTCATTGACTACTCCCAGTTTGCAATCATCTGTGAATCTGGTTAGCCAGAGGCCATTGACATTGTCTTTGACATCCAACTAATAGATGCAAAACAAGAGTGGGCCTAGCACAGAGCCAAAGACTCCACTGGTGACTGACCTCTTTGTAGAGGTGGCCTCATTGATTCTACCCTCCTGGATCATATCAGTGAACCAGCTAGCAATACAGCATGTTATACAGGGGTTTATACTTAGTTCTGTAAGTTTGCTGACAATGCCAGAGTGGGGCATTATATCAAATGCCTTTGCCATATCTAGGTAGGCATATGCACTGTTTCCCCTCATCCATTGCCTTAGTGACCATTTCAAAGAATAGCTCATGATTCATGATGTTTCTTTGACATGGCCAAACTGGGATGGATCCAATGTCTGGAGTTCTCTTATGTCCTTGTTAATAATTTCCATGAAAATTCTTTCTGTGACTTTGCAAATAAGAATAGTCAGACTAATGGGTCTGTAGTTTCCAGCATCTGTTGAAGCTTCTCCCTTATGAAGGGGGGTAATCATCACATTCCACCATTCACATGTAAAAAGCCTTTTTTAAGACTATAATTAAATAATGACTCCAGGGGTCCAGATAAGTCATATTTTAGGCTGTTCTTGAGACATCCTGGGATGTTATTGGGATCCATTGAGACCATGTTCTTGGCTTGAATGAGTTCAGCCAGTACATGCTCCCTAGTTATAGTTGGAGGGGTTATGTTTGAGGGAATAATTGGGGGATGGATGGAGGTAAAGTTGGAACTGAATTTCAACTGAAGGAACTCAAATTCACACCCCCCCACACACACACACACACACACACACACACACACACACACACACACACACACACACACACACACACATTGACTGCAGTGAGAATCGAACCCCTACCTATCTAAGCACATAGACTACAGAACTCAATACTTCATGCCAGTACCACAGCACAAGTCTGAGTTATATAAGACTGCAAGTCAGCTTATAGAGAATGACATCAGCAGGTCATGTTGGAGAGGAGATGTTGGTAGGCCTGCAAGAAATTGATGTGTAGGCATGTACACGTATCAACATACTGTCAATCTATGTCATTGGAGCAGTAACTGTAGGATACACAATTCTGCTCTTCTGTCTAGACACAAACATACACACACACACACACACACACACACACACACACACACACACACACAGTTGACTTCAGTGAGAAAAGAACCCTATTTATCTAAATACATAGGCTCCAGAACTAAGTACTTTATGCAAGTGCCATTGAACAAGTTTGACTTATACAAGACTGCAAGTCAACTTATAGTGGATAATATCAGCAAGCCATGTTGGAAAGAAGATGTTGGGAGACCTTCATAGGTTCATAGGAGCTTACTAGCCCATTGGTACTAGGGCATTTACAAGCCTAGCTGTGTAAAAACACAAGTACCCTTACTGAGCATAGTTAGATGGACATTGTTAGCAGAGCAAATTTGTGAGCAGCACTGACTGGTCCTATCCATGAGGGACATAGGTGTCACCCCAGGGGTCTGAGACTGCTTTGTATTTCGGCCATGGGTCACCTCTCAGCAGCCTGCATGATACAGAGTATGGTGACAGGTCTTTCAGCATCTCCATGTACATCATGTTTTGGATTCTCCCAGTCATAAACCTCTGTGTTTTCTCCAGTAGCTGCAGGTGTCTGTTGAGGTACAGTCAGAAGAGAGAATTGTACTCAATTAGTGGTCTGATAAAGTTAGAGTACAGCAGAGCTATGACCTCATTGGTCTTGGATGTGATGTCCTTATTTATGAGATGAGCAATGTAGAATGCGTGTCCCTCCACTATGGACACATAGTGACTGAAGTGTAGATTGCTATGAAAATGTGTTCACAAGTCTCACAACACTGTGTTTGAGCTCAGAGGGGTGCAATATATATTATACTTAGCAGGCATACTTCATTGCCAAATGGGACAATGAGGCATTGTTTGTTTTAAGGGTCAGTCCATGAGTTTAGCACCAATCATTTGTATGTGTCAGCCCCTTCTGTAATAAGTTACCATCATTGGGGGACTCTGTATGACTGCGTTCAGTTAACAGTCATCTGCAATCTTGATAAACCACTGACCATTTATCTTTGCCTGAGCTACAGAGAAATAGTTTCCAAACAGTATAGGGCCAAGCACAGATCCTTGTTGTATTCCACTGGTAAGTGGTCTAGAGGTGGAGATGCAGTCCCCAACTTTGACACTGTTTGCTCTGTCGGTGATCCAGTTGGCTATCCATCTAGTAATGTATGTGTTAATTTCCAGATGGGAGATTTTTCTCTGTAATACAAAATGGCACAATATTTGCCAGTATATGCCACACACAAGGTCATTGTACCAGTGGGACAGCATGACTCAAGAATATAATAAAAAATACAAAATCATGGACATGTCATGCTGCTGAACAGACATAAGCAGCAGCAACGTATACACAGATGGATGCAATCCATACACATCAATAATATGTGCAAATAAACACACTTGACACACCTCACTGTGTTATTTGAGAACAATGGGAATAATGTAGTATATGAGTTGTTGTCACCCTTCTAAGTATATAGATGAACAATGCAAGCTGAACAGTCATGATCACCTCACATTATGCTAACAGTCATATCTGTCACATACAGGGCCAGAGTCTATCAGATATAACAATATTATGCTGCATTGCATGCATATGAGTACACACATACATACACACACACACACACACACACACACACACACACACACACACACACACACACACACACACACACACACACACTATAGGTGCAGTACTCTGCCCATACAGAACAGTGTATGCAGTAATGGTATCATGATCATGTTAATAATAATGGGGTCTGCATATGTCATTTGGTACTGTGTGTCATATTCCATCAGTGAGATAAAGCAGCATATGACATGATATGTGCAGTGTACATTATGATGTATCTCAGAAAAGTGTGACAGAAATATGGAATGTTTGCAAAAATGTACCTAGACTCTAAATATTTCAGTACAGAAAAGACCATGGTGACAGCATTACAAAAGAGGATTACACAGACAATATTTATGGTCCTGAAGGACCATCCTGATGCAGTCAAACATCACAGAAGATCTCTTTAAATATCCTGCAGAAGGAGTTGCGTAAGTCCTGTGCCATGTCCTGAAAGAAGTTGCCCATCATGTTCCAAATCTGTATCTGAAAGATGTCTGTAACTACATCCCACATCAGGTCCAGGAAATTATCTGCTGGCATGGTGGTGGAGGTTTTCTATGATGATCAGCAGGAACAATGGCACATGCAGGTCCTGGTCTGTCATCATCATTATCATCCCTGTCATGGTCATCATCCTGATCCTTGGAGTCTAATTTGGCTAGCAGTGGTCTGGCATGTCATCATCAGCAGTGTCAAATTGGTGAGCCAGCACTAGTCCCACACTCTGCCAAAGTTCAACGCAGGAAGACACATTATACACATAATAGGTTTTAAACTAAAATCGATGAAAAAATAAAATATCATAAGCCTTACATAATCGACATGAACTATTATGTATGTCATATTGCACTACTGTATGACCTTACCCCACTCTAAAATCATATGTGAGGTAAGGCATAAGTCCAATCCATAATAATATACAAAATGGTGTGTAATGTACATCACAGTCATATGCCAAACATATCTATGATAAAAAAATTGGATATGCAGCAACATAATTGTAAAGAGAGTATATGATATGCTATTAACAACATAAAAACTTCTAATACAGGACATGTGAAATGTTTGCTCAAGTTATGTCACAGTGCAGCACATTTATCATCAGACTGTAATGGTCAACAGATCTGTCCGATAAGGGTTACTTATATGTTGTATAACAAAAGACACAAATGTGTAATAATAATAACATGTGTAATATCATGATTATTTAATATTCCAAATGTTATACCATTCATATATTGGTGATATGAATACAAGGGCATGTATGGACCAATATGCCCATCATACATTGTCATTATGTTACTTGAGTACTTTACAAGGTATGCAGTACTCAGTTTGCCAGACATACTTTTGTTATTACTTGTACATTCACTGATATAGCCTTTAGTATGCATGAAAAACACACATGCACAGCTCATGAACATATACATCAGTAAGTCTCAAGACAAGTATGTCCTGCCACCCTGCAATACAACACTGACATTGGGCTCGTGAAAGTTAACACTAACATTAAACCTTTGGAAATGTGGCTCTTGATATAATCATGTTGCCAGACAGGCCTTATACCAATGTCAGTTACAGACTCTGAAAACAATTCTTTAGGAAAATGGTTCCATGTTTCTTACTTAGTGTGTGCCTCACAGTCATGTTACAGTGTCCATATGACATTTACATTTCCACTATAAAGTATCATTATATGCAAATAATGTGTCACGACAACATCTCATGATTTAACATATGTGAGTTTAAAATATATTGTAAGATTAACAAGCAATGGTACACTTAAAATGTATATGCAAATTAGATGAACATTGTAACATTGTTAATGGGTGACATCACAGCATCATATAATTTTAATGGATTTAGAAAGCTATAAAATACACGCCAGTAAAGATCCACAAGCAGCATTAAAAATTCTAAGACAGCAGATACCAATTCACTAATAAAATAGACAGGCATCTCACTGAAAACTTCCTGCTGTTCATCAATAGTTAACACTGTAAAAAACGTATGCGCAAAACATTCAAGCCAAGAATAAGTATGAGAGATAAACACAGATGTCCTTCATTTACGTTGTGCGAACAAACATTGCATAAAGTCTATTTAATTAAAACTCCTGCTGATAACTCCAAAGACAACTATCCACATAAAATGATGTGTACATTAATATTATTCACAATAAGTCATTAAGTATTACACTTACCTTCCATGTATTATTTGAAGACCAACATATGCATTAGTATGCCTGAATGTCATAAGGCTACACATTTAAACTTAAGATTTAAGTATGTTAATAGTATTTATGGAGGATAAAGGTGGAAAGTGATAACACATACCTCACTCCCTCTACTGCTCCTCAAGCCTGTGCATGGATTCTATGCACAATGCATAATTTCAGACATTGTCTTCCTCATCTGCAAAGAGGAAAATATAATATATTACAGCAATAGAAGGACTGCTTAGGTTCAGTACATAATGGTTGCTATGTACAACAACAGAAATGTGAAAAGATAATGATTTATACATATTTGCTAGCACTGACACACAATACAATATTCTTATATTCAGTCATTGATGTGTTATTACTGTACACACATGAGAATTACTGTAGACAAACAGGAAAAGCCTTGATTCAAATCTATAATTGTCACCTATATTCATTCTACCAACCAGAATGCTACCTACCTAGCTAATCGATCTTGGGTGCGATTGCATGAATTGATGGAAGGCAACAACTTACGTTTATGTAAACACAGGGAAGTATTATGCACACTAACATGTGTGTCAGTCTAAGATGACATTGTGTAAGTGTAGAGATATAACTATGTGAACACAGACTTAAAATATGCAGTTATAACAAATAAAAGAAAAGTCATAATTTGCAAAAAAAAATTCAAATGTACCTTTAAGAAATAAATAGCCATTAAAACCATTAGTGCACAACCATGTGATTCAGTTCCACACATTTCTACAACAGTTCTAACCCTACAGCATAAGACAGTATAAAGATTACAGATCCACACTTCTTGTACTTGCATTATGTTTATAAGACTCACACCTATTTTAGCCAAAATGACCGGCTTTGGGCTAACATTCATTAAATTGAAGAGCACAGACATAAATTATAAAATAATGTTGTGTGTTTTATAATTTAGACTTTATTAATGCATGTATTACTCAGCAATGACACATTCAGAAGTATACTGTAAAATGTTTCTAGACGCTTTAGAGATAATGGAGAAATGCATAATCATCTACGGCCAAAGGGTTATAGGTGTTATTGTATTGCAATCATGCTAGATGCATAAACATGTGTCCCATATTAGTTACCAAACAAACATAGATCTTCCATATGTGATATGTTTTATTACATGAATCACCAATATTTTTTGCAAAAATATGCTACATTTGGATTTGAACCCACATATAGGAGAATGGCAGTCATTTTTCCATATTGCCTAGCCAGTTTAGCTAAGGGACATCAAAAGACAGTACAATCCATAAGATGATCCAAAAGCAGATATTATGGAATAACAATAATAGTTATATGTGTGAAGTTCATATTAATATACAGTCATAATCAAAAGTCCTGCATAATGTGTACACTGGCCGAGTATAGTTGTGGATAACCTTAAAAATGCATTGACATGCAAATGTTAAATAGAAGGAGTGGTACTAAATTTCAGTCTTGTAAATTACTGTTATTAATACACTTGAAACAGACTCACAGAAACCCATATACTTATTACATGCATGTATGATAATGTAGGTGTTAAGGTGTGGATTATATGACTTACTGTAGGCACCTGCTGGCTGACATCAAACCTCTGTGACCCTCCTGCAAAGATTTTCTTTCCCTCCAATGTAGGTCATCATAGTGGAGGTGGACCTGCATGCCTGTCTAGCAGATCCCTGTCCATCTGCAGTGCTCTTTTGCAATCTGGTTCCAGATATTGATCATCATGAAGTTCCATGGGCATGCTTACATCCCCTGTTCATGTTCAGCATAGACAGTGACCATCTGAGTAGTCCCTTCTTCTGTCCAGTTCAGTGCTTGGACCTGCTGAAGCCTCCTCTCACTCAACATCTGCACTATTACAGTTGAAAGTTGCAGAAAATTGTCTACCAAAAAATGCTAATTGTGGTTCCACTCAGTTCACAGGTAGCAATAGTACAATAATAAAATGTATCACTATTACATTTTACAGTTGATGCAAATAGGGTGATATTTGAAGCCATTGGATATGTGTTACATGTATTCCAATGTATTAATACCTATTAGGCTGTTGTGTTGAGTACTATACACTTACACTGAGTTATTGGGTAATGTGCCAAGATTCAAGAACTTACATGGATATTTACTAACAAGATTCCAAAACATGGAATGCTGATGAGCCTCATTAATTTATATAGCTAACCTCACTCTGGGGTAGAGCTGACGTACAGCTAGACTTCAAAGGTAAGCTGACTCTTCCTGTCTTTGCTATGGTGGAATATGTTGTTATTATAACATATCTATGTAGTTATTATGCTGTATAAAACAACTGAAGCATATTTTCATGCATATGCTGTTTGAAATAATCTACATTAGAATCTTTCTGTTACATAAAGAAGGGGGTAGAATTCAACAATATTCATACATATAGGTACATGTCCATCAGTGACAAGGAACTTTTCCCTATGTGCAGTCATACAGATAAGAAGAAACCAGCTATGATGAACTACAGTTATGGAAGGAATTAAAATATATCTGTAGTTGTTGCCAACTAGCCTGTAATGTCAGGTATATGTTTACAAAGACCAATGAGTTAAGGGGAATTTCTGTAAGTCGTACGTTCAGTGACTAATTTATGAAAACTCTCTTATACTTTTTCATACAGTAGTAGTTTTGAGTATATTCAATGTGACAGAGGCAATATTAGAATGGCTTAGAATTTATGTTGCTTCTTCTGGTGATATGGAGCCTTAAAAAGGTCATTTTAATATGTTGATGTTTTGCTGCCCTGTTTCTGTATAAATTTCAGTAGATGTGTTGCATATCATATAATGGCATTTATGTCTGTTATGATATCTGTAATTGACTGTGATAATATCTGAGATGCATCCTACTCTTGAGATGGAATTGCTTGTTGTGTTTATAACCAGGTTATAACCAGAATTACATGCACACAGTCCAACATCAGAACATGCTCATATATACTAGTAACCCACCAAGACATGAACTAACTCTTATAAGAAACCCAAACCGCACATGCTAACACATGCACTGACTCAAATTACAGGCTTCCCCTATTCCCCCACATGGTGGGATGTGACCACAACTCCACTGAAGGTATACTGTGATCTTGTATAACACAATAAAGATACATTATGTTAAGTTGTGCAACATTTCTGATAACATGTGCCTTCAATTTATCAGGACATAGCACGATATTTCAAAAAGCTGTTCTCTCAATTGATTGAATAGCACTATATATCTATATCTATAAAGAGAGAGAGGATCACAGGTATGAATACACACACACACACACACACACACACACACACACACACACACACACACACACACACACACACACACACACACACACACACATACACACACACCAGTATTGCAATGATGCATCCATTTATCAAACACTTATTTTCTAGTGTTTTACAACATTTTGTAGAGTGATAGCTAAGAGCTGCAGTTTTAAATGTGTTAGATGCTGCAGCTTTGAGGTTTTGGTTGTTGATTTAGAGATATGTTAACTGACTATTAGTGTGGAGACTTAAGAATGAGCTGTTAAGCTACATCATGTTGTCCAGCATTGATTTTCACAGCCTCCATTTGACTGCTGTGTGGCATTGATTATATCACTTAGCCAGACACTGCTTTGAAGAAATTGGGTATATCTAATGATTACAGCAATTCACAATGACACAACCACAGATGTGTCTTTTCATAGTAAATCCATGCGGTTGCCATTTTAATATATTTTGTTTTCAGTTGTTCAGTATCTATTATTATGTTTTACGCTTTATTTTTCTTGTTATTTAATTTTTGGTGTCCATAAGTGTGTCCAAGTGCTTGTCAGCCATGGACACTGGTAACTGCAGGGATCTAGGACTTTTGAACAAAACTTCAACATCCCGAATCCACAATAACCAAACACAATTTAACAAAAGCACTTTCACCAAAAAAGTGCTTTTGTTGAAGTGTGTTACAAAAAAAACAAAAAAAAAAAACAATAAATCTACTTTTGTGCCCCCCACACCATCCCTATTTTAATACTCTTAATCTGAGGTTGCACTACAGTGGGGAAAAGGGAATTTTCCCTTATCTGCACCGTAGTGCAACCATCACAATGAGCATACTTATCCGAAAGTGCTGCTTCGGTGAACAGCACTTTCGGTTAAGTATGTTCATTGATTTCTGCTTCAGCAGAAAGTGTCAACGAGGATCAGTATAAATTCCAACTGCAGACCCATTAATTTCACTAGCCTCATATGTAAATCTATGAACCATAGTATTTCAGATCTTATTAACTATGGACCCTAGTAAATATAGACCCATTAGTCTTACTAGCCTTACATTTAAATGTACAGAGCAAACTTGAACAAAACATGTTTATAATACTGGTCCCAAAACCAAACCCTAAAGTGTTCCCTTATTGGCACCTATCTTACTAATCTGCACATTGAAAATACCTTAACACTGGTTCCTCATTAATTCAGCATTGCCAAAAGATGGCCCTGCCTCTTTAACCTCATTACAAAGTAACAGAAGTATTGGATGGAGACTATACAGCATGTACAGCAAATATGCACATTGCCAATGCCTTTGGCACTGTTTCCTATGCAAGCATTATCAACAGAATTATAAATCTGAACATAAATGTTTCCATTGTGCAGTAGACAGCTAACTGGTTATCTAACAGAATGCATGTGGTTAGAGTCACAAGAGAGAAATCTGAAACAAAACAGTTTCACATGCTGTACCATACAAATTAGTTGTGGGTGCTCACCTTTTGGTATCTATTTTTCATGCTAGCACTATGTTTATCTAAGTTTGCAGATGACTGCAAATTGAGTTTTGTTATTCAATCTTCAACAGACTCACAGGTGGTCCAACATGGGTTAGACCATTTTAGCAACTGGTACAAGAGCACAGATCTCAGTTTAAATGTGAAAAAAATCTAGTTTGATTTCATAGTTTAAAATGTTTGCAAACAGTTTAATTAGACCATAAGTAATGCATTTCGCTCAATCCAAATGCGTATTTGTATCTCCTATATAACCATCTAATTTATTCTTAAACATAGCCAAAGATGTATTTTATCTCAAAAGGCAGTTTATTCCACAGCCTGAGAATTAACTGAGCAATATATTTACCTATTGTTTGGACATTGCTTTAAAAGCTAAATATACTTTCTCTCTCCAATCTGTACACAATAATATGTAGACCTAGATATTTCATCTTTATCTCCATAAAAGTGTTTACCCAAACTATTACTCTACTTTGTTTATCATATTTATATACTGTCCGAGAATGTAAACTCATCAAATGAAAGGGGGCAAAAGCTTGCATTATATTCAATAATATATTTAATGAGTAACACAAATAATTTCTTTAAACCCCTTGAGGTCCCTGGTTGCCATAGTGTTGTAAATAAAGTGAATCCGATGCCAGGCTTTTATCATTATCTTTGGAAAGTGATACTTAAAAATCCTGCGCCTATCACTAGCCTTAGATTTGAATATGTATAGCTAGTGCCAACTTTGTACTAACCATAACTATTTAGATGTTACTATTAATCTCGTATAAAACCTTATTACTTTTGAATGTATTAGACTTTAAACCAATGTTATCAGTACAGTGTTGTGTTTCTTTTAAGTAAGCATGTAATTCGACACCTGTTTTTTTTTATTTTTATTTGTATTAAAACTTTCAATTGCAAGCATATGTACATGGGCAAAATGCAGAGAAGGCAGTAAAACTTGAACAAAACATGTTTATAATACTGGTCCCAAAACCAAACCCTAAAGTGCTCCCTTATTGGCACCTATCCTTGATTATTGCCTACTCTATAATACTGCACATTGTTTTATGATCAGCCCCTAGTCTCTGTAGGGCTCCCTACTAAAATGATGACACTTGAAATGCTGAGTGCCAACATGCCGAAAAAAAGACTGAAAATCCTAGAGAAAGGCAAGTCTCAAACCCTGCTCTTTTCCTTTAAACTTGTTTTTTGCAGGGGGAAGACCTCCCATACCCCATGACATGGGGAGTAAGTCCCCTCTGAACTTACATATACCAGCTACAAGACTGCCACACCTCAGAGAAAAAGTTAATATTTGGGGAAATGTCCACCATATAATTAGTATATGTAAATCCATTCTTTCAGCCATTCAATATCTGTGTTTCAGGACTATATCCTGTGGGTCCTGACATTTCAAATGGTTACCCTTGGTAGACTTGAAACTATGTATTCATGTGTAAGGTATCAGAGGCTTTTATTATTCTAAAGCATATTGCAGCACCTCCTTTGCCTTCTTCCTTCAAAGCTGAAATCATTTCATAAAATGATATATGACAAAGTCAAAGTGGAGTTTTCCCTTCTCAGAACCGTATTGTGCATTATCAAACTTAGGTCCCTAAATATTAGGTTTTTGTAAATACTTCAAAATACAATGTTAAAAAACATATATCTATTATGGAGGTAAGACAAATTGGTCTAAAACTTGTCCTGTCATGGTTATTACCTCCTTTACAAAACTGGAACAATGCAAGATTTTTTTCCATTTTAGGGAACAGTCTACATTCTTCAACATGCTATTAAATATATTCGCTAATGGGGTCACTATATTCTCTTTAATACATTAATGTGACATGAACTCTGATACCCTGGAATTTGTTTTTGACTTTGCTCAGACTTTTAATGCATCTTCTTGGGATATTTTTGGAAAAGCAAAACATTATTATTATCACATAATGTTTAATATAATTACCAGCCATAGTAGAAATTTGAAAGAAATATCCACTAAAATGTTCAGCCATTAGTTGTTTATCCATAACTAACATACATTTGCTGTCAAACAGTCCAATAGTTGAATGTGATTGTAATTGAGTTTGCACCATTATAAAAATGGTTTCTGATATCTATTGTTTTAATAGTGGAGTTTTGTGCCACTATTTTTCAATGTAGAGCCATTTTGAGATCTTTATTAACTCTTTTTAAACTCTTCTTATAAAATTTAGTTACATTGCTTTTTTGTAGGATGTATTCAGCTTCTCATTCTCCATTATCTGGTTAGTTGCTTATGTTACCACAGCTGCTCACTTTAATGTTTTTTTTTTTTTTTTTTATTCAAGTATGTTTATCACTGATTTCTATCACTTTTTTGTTGCAGAAAGAACATACTAATTAACAATAAGTGTCTCATATATTAACTTAACTCTTTTAAACTTATTCAGGTCATAGTAAGTAATGTCCCTTTCGGTAAAAGAATTATAAAGAGAAACAGTTATGTTCACATTTCTTATAAAACCTTTAGTACTGTTTAAAACTACATCAAGAGTTGCCAAAGTTCTTGTTGAAGAGACTAAAACTTGTTTAAAGTTTTTAATATTTAATAAGCTCAAAAAGAATGATAATTATTACATGAATAATAAACACTGTAATGCATCAAAGAATATTTAAAGTCTCAACAATATTGTAGATGCATCAGTCAAATATTCTTTGAATGTTCATAAACAGTAATGATGATGGGTACTTCTCATATATGGTCTCCTACATGCAAAAATATATATTCATAGTTACCCCTTGAAGTTATGTTTGTCACTCTTATACATGACATTTATTCATCTGTGCCTTTACTTTTTAAGGTATTACAAATGAGTTCATGTATCAAAAGTAAAACCTCACCCAGCTTTACAGTAAAAGTAACAGATTATTGGCTAAATGCAAGAAGAGAATACAGTATATGATAGATCCATCTTCATTAAATTAAGCAAGCATCTTGGGTGCTTAATTAAATCTACCAATGCCAATTCAACATGAAAATAGTTAAGTTAGAGTCAAAAATATCCACCCAATCAAAGCATAATCTCAAGGTCTTTTTCATTTATGTTTATAAAATCAACAATATGCTGAACTGATTGTAAAAGACGTTACCTACACTGGACTTGAAGATATAGCTAACATACAAGCTGATGAATTCAGCAAAAACTTTACCCTTTTCTTGTGCCCCATCTGTCTCACATGAATATCTGAAACTAACTCATCAGCAGGAATCACATAAGAACATGTCTTGCAAGCACTACTGATCGCAAAAGATTCTGAGTCAGTGGGTCTTGACAATATCCCAAGATGCTTCTTGAATAGCATGAAGCATGATTTAATGACACCCATGGCAACATACTTCAACATTAGCCTCCATATAGGTTTTGTACCAAGAGAGTGGAGGACAGCAACAGTTATTCCCCTGTGAAAGGCAGGACCTTCCCCTGTCCAAGGCAATACTGGATCCATAAGTCTGACCAGCCTCATGTGGAAAGCCCTGGAATGAATTATTATGAAATTAATTAATAAGGACATAGCTAACCTCCAAACACTTGACCCATCTTATTTTGGATTTGTCAAAGGATGGCCATTGGTGGACTTTTCTGAAGAGGTCACCAAATCAATCAATGAAGTTAAAATGGTACATCCCATCCACCTCGACTTGGTCAAGACTTAAGCATAGTAGAAAAGCTGAATAAACCCCTTTGACATCTGCTGGGTTACCAAATGGCTCACAAACAGGATGCAGAAGATCAAAATAGGGGAAGCTGCCTCCACAAAAAGACCAGTCACCTGTGGAGTCACCAAGGTTTGGGCACTGGTTGTCTTCTGTTCAGAATCTATATCTCAGAAGTGAAAGCCAATATGAAAGGGCAATGGATAATTAAGTAAGCATATGATTGCAAGATAGCAATAGTGAGTGAATTTCAAAATATTCAGCCATCCTGCTGGAAGTCTTATCCCAAACCAATAACTAGTGTCAGATGCATGAACTAAAGCTAAATGCCAAAAAATGCATTATCATCTCCTTTGGAAAGTCACCTCTCCAGGAAACTACCACATTGGCAACACATCCTAAAGAGCTGACTCAGTGGGTTTGAGATTTGGGATCTTATGTGGACAGTGATCTAACTTTTGACCAGCATGTGTCCTCAGTAGTAAGGAAGACCTTCTATACTGAGCAGCTCATAAACAAGGGGATTGACTCTAGATCTTGGGATGTAGTTGTCTCCCTCTATTCAGCCCTCATCTATTATTTATTTATTTATTTTACATTTGTTGACCGGGAAAGTCCGACTGGATATGTGTCCATTTTCAGCGGAGGCCCGGGGAGAAAAGCTCCAAAGACAATAACAAGAATTATATAAACATATTATAATGACTTTTTAAACTAATAAAACTTAATTAACAGTGAACTATTAAGACACATTAAAACACATTTATAAGCAGATTATAAAAACAGTATATTCCTAGCAAACTAATAAAACTTAATTAACAGTGAACTATTAATACACATTTAAACACATTTATAAACAGATTGTAACAACAGTACATTCATAGGTAGGGTAGTGGTTTATAGCCTAGGCAAATTCTTTATTAGGAAGAGTTTGAAGAGAGAAAGACACAACAAGAGAGATACAATAGTTATAGGCTTTAAAGTGATCAGTAAAGAGGGGAACAGGAATCGGTCAGGATTAGAGCATGGGCAAAGCCATTGTGATTTTATGAAAATTTGTTGTTTTTTCTTGAAAAGTGGTGTGGATGCAAGGGATGTTAGTTCTCTTGGAAGCTTATTCCAAGAGTAACCAATGGAGTTAGAGAACAGGCAGTCCCCAGATTTGTTGCTGGATTTTAGGATAAAAACAAGTACTTTGTTGGCTGATCATAAGGTTAAAAGATTTTGGTAAGGGTTAATAAGGTTTTTGAGTATGGGATTATTTTTGGGATGATGCTGGATCTTGTGAGTGACTGTGAGTTTCTGAAAAAGAAGCTGGTTTTGCAATTCAAGTTATCCTAGAAGTTTGAGATTTTTGCAGTGGTGGGTACAAAATGGGGCATCTGTGGCAAATCTGGCTATTTTGTTATAAGATGTTACGAACTTATTGATATTGCTTTTGGAGAGGTTTGTATAAACAGGGGAGGCATAGAGGAGGGTAGAAATTAGGTGAGTTTGGGCAATAGTAGTCCTGGCTGAGGGTGTGAGAAAGGGTTTATGTCTGTAAAGGGAGCCACATTTTCTATTAACTGATTTAATAGTTAGGTTAATATGTGTGTCAAAGTTAAGATTATTTTCGATTGTTACCCCTAAATGTTTGGTGGTTATGTCAGGAGCTATTTTGGTGCCAATGTTAGATATGACTGTGAAGTTGATGTCTGGGGATTTCTGAGTGGGGGTGAACAATAGTAATTTAGTTTTTTTAGGGTTAAGGAGGAGACAGCATTGATGGAACCAGTTTTCAGCTAAGGTGAACATTTTCTTGGATTGAAGTTGGGAAGGAGAGGAGGCGGCACAGATTAAAGTTGAATTGTCAGCGTATTGTATACAGGTGGCTTGTGGAAGGGAGGTTGTCAGATCATTAATGAAAATAGTAAAGAGGAGTGGGCCCAAGATAGATCCTTGTGGGACTCCGAGTGTAATAGGGAGAAGAGAGGATAGTTCCTTGTCCCAGAGTACTGCTTGTTGTCTGTTTCCTAGGTAGGACTTAAACCATTTCACTGATTGTGTATCTAATGAGAGAGATTTTAGTATATCTATCAATAGTTCATGTTTCACCATATCAAATGCTTTGGAGAGGTCAGTAAACAGGGCAGAAGATAGGAAATTGTTATTTTGATTTTTTTATACAGTCTGAAAAGGATAAAAGAGCTGTGGTAGTGCTATGATATGGTCTAAAGCCATGTTGGCAGTCTACTAGCAGGTGAGTTTGGAGGAGATGCTTCAGAAGCTGACGATGAATACATCTCTCCATAATTTTTGCTATAGGTGAAATTAGGGCTATAGGGCAGAAGTTTGAGAGTTCATTTGAGTTTCCTGCCATGTGGAGTGGGATAATATGTGAGACTTTACAGATATTTGGGATAGAACATTCTGTAATGGTTCTGTTAATTAAGATAGAAATGGGGAAGGCAAGTACTCCAGCTGCTAATTTCAGATATTCAGCTGGAAGGAGATCAGCTGATGGGGTGCACGGTTTAAGTTTCAGAAGTAGGGGATGTATGAGAGATGTTGGAATGGGCTGTAGTTGTAATAGGGGTAGTATATTAGTAGGCACAGGAGGGTTAGAGGTATACACTAACGGTAAGGAACTGGCTAGAGATTGAACAGTTTCTGAGAAAAAATTGTTAAAAGTGTCAGCAATTTGGATGGAAGAATGTTGAGTCAAATTAGAGGGGGTAGGTATTTTAGAGTGACCAGGATGAAGTAATTTATTTATTCCTGACTAGAATTTTTGTGGGTTTTGATGTTGGGTTTGTTGGAATTGTAGGAAGTAGTTTTTTTTTGTCAAGGAATATAGATTTCTTAGTGGCATTTCTAAACTGTCTAAAGTTTAAGTGATCAGTTGGATTCTTTGTATGCCTCCATTTGGTCGAGATTTTACTTCTAAGTCACATTTTTTTGCCTTGTCTGTTTTGAGAGCCAGGAAGCTGGTTTGTTCCCAATTCTGATCGTACGAGAAGGGGCATGGTGCTCTAGGATTAGTAAGAATTTGTTATTACAGTATGAGATAGCTTCCTCAAGTGGTACGTATTTTAGGGGGATCCAATTGCAAGTTCTGAGTTCTGCTTGTAAGTTAACTGGGTTTAGATTTTTTGTGTTACGGGTGGTTCTGAAGTTTACTTGACTGGGAATAGAGGTTTTTAGTTTAGTTATAAAGGTGAGAGAGTGGTCACTGATAGCATCAGGAAGTATGCCTGTTTTATATAAGTGGGGGTTACTGTTAACTAGAATCCAGTCTGAAGTGGTTTGTTTATTGCTGGGTTTGTGAGTTCTTGTAGGGTCTGTGATGGTCTGATAAAAAACATGTAGGTTTATGTGGGTAGTAGGATTATCATAAGTACAACATTTCTAGTCTATATTAAGATCACCAAGGAGTATGGTTTCTTGTGGGAAGTTTGAGGAGAGCCAGCAGAGGATATTTTTCACGGTATTGATGTTGTTACCTTGGGGGGGGATGTAAAAGCAGATAATATAAATGGATTTGTTAGCATTAATTAGAAGCTTGGAGATTAAGATCTCGGCATTGCAACGTGAGGGATGTGTAATGTCAATGAGGGTAAGTTGCAACTCAGATTTAAACTATATTGCCACTCCACCACCCTTTTTGTTTGGGTGGTCTAATCTAATTATGTTATAGCCTGGTGGGATGATATCATTATCCTTGGTGGTTGGTTTGAGCCAGGTTTCAGTTAGACATAGGATGTCAAAGGAGTACAGGTCTAGCAGGGCATGTAGCTGGCTAATTTTGTTATTTAAACTCCAGATGTTAAGATGGACTATGATAAGAGAGTTTTTGTTAGAAGAGGGGGTGCTGGAAGTGGCTAGATGGAAGGATTGGGAATCAGGGATGTTAGTATTAGGGCCTGGGTTTGGATGAATGTCCCCATGTAGTAATAGGTATTGTTGAGGAATAATAGACTGTTTTTGTAGGCTACCTAGAATAGGATTAATTTGTTTAGTTTGGAAATACTTAAGGTGGCTTATTATATGAAATTGAGGTTGAAGGTAGGCTGATGAGGATGTAGTGTTACTGTGGGATTTAGAATTTAAAAGGTAGAGAGGAGCAGTTTGTTTTGAGGGGGGGATCATATTTTGTAAAGTGAAGGGATTCATAGCAAGTGAGTCTGTAGGATAGTAGCAGAGTGCCAAGAATTATTGACAAGAGGAGCAAGTTAGAGTGAGTTTTTAAGCTTGGGACAGCCATAATTGAAGGAATTTGTTAGGAGATAAAAGGAGAGTAATTATGTACTAAGTAAGGTACAATGAGACTGAGTGTGAGTAGAGGGACAGTAAGGGGTGTGTCTCTTTAGTAAGAAGTAAGTATAAGAGTTTGGGCTGGGTCTATGATGAAGTATTAACAAGAAGGAAGACAAAGAGCAAAAAGGGTGTTAATTGTTAAGTATATAATGAGATAGAGTAGGCTATTGGATGATGACAGAAGGGGGTGTGGTTACCTACAGTATAAGGTTAGGAGTACTGGGGATGGGTGGGAATTGAGGGTAGGGTAGGGGAGCAGAGTGAGCCCACAGGGCGAACTGAGCAGGTAGATCTAAAAGGTGAGTGCAGCAGAAAAAAGTATCAGCTGGCTTTAGTGTTTTGGCTTTAGAATGTAGAAATTAGTGAGAAAAAAGGGTGAAGAAACAGTTATTTTTAACAGATTATAGGAACAAGGTTTAGAATGGTGTTAGTGAAATTTCCAATTATTTAGCAAGGTTAATCAATGAGTATAATATCCCTTTTGGCATGTACCTGTCCAGGCACATGCACTAACTGGAAAACACACAGAGACATCTTACAAAAAGGATACAAAGCCTTAACAGTTATCCTACAGACTGCTAAAAGGTGACCTGTGTCTAGCAAACAGAAAACCTCCAACACATTACTGCTGGACTTACTTCACATACATAAGTTAAATTATTTCAAATTTACTCAAGTAAGATACCTAAACCTACTCTGCAGCAGTAAAAGAACAATTTGGAGGGACAGTTATATCTCAAAAAGATACCACTGCTCTGGAACCGACTCCACATCTACATAAAACAAAGCTCATCCCTTACCACTTTCATATGTAACTTGTATCAGTGGATGGGAAATCTGAAAATATACCTCAGGACTTCTTCCTGTATTACTAATGATCAGAGGCAGCTCCTAAATGCTTTATCCCAATATATGCATCCCCTCCAAAAATCTTAGTTTTGAACTTGTAACTTATCACTAGAGTAATACATAAATATAGATCCTGGAAAGGATTAGGTGAGTCTGAACTCCAACAGGATAGATTAATTTTAAGTGCCAAATTGATTATCGGCTAAGCTTAAAATGGCCTGCAAGGGCAGTTAGACTAGCATTATCCTATCAGCCTACTGTCATTCCTCATTTCACTTTTACATATGTTTATCTTATCTTTTTGTAAAAAAATCTAATTTACATAACTTATTTCTAAGACTTTGAGCATTTGTAAATAAACTTTGTAAAGCTGTTTTTTATCTTGTAATTTTTTTAGTCCAAACATTTTCACATACTATATTAGAGACACAACTTTTCAGATACTTTCATAAGGGATCTAGGGACTGACATTACTCGCCAAACATTGTTGTAAGATATCTAGGCACTCTTGCTGATAAATCCTTATCATTTGAATGCCATGTGTCTGCAGTAATTTGGAAAGCCTCTTAGTTAACTTATCTAATTCTTAAGGCATCTCCTTTAGATCCATAGAAGTCTTAATTCACCATTACTAACATCTCATCAAACACATCATTGAATAAAATACATCTTTTGTCATGTGTTTGTGTAAGCATATCACTCAAGTTGTGTGACCACAGAGATTCACAACTAAGAAAATCAGTGGACTCAAAATCTTAATTTATCAGGACAGATTGTCAGCCCTCTCTCTGTGTTCAGTTTCTTATAGACGCTTGTGTCTAACCTCATGAACATGAAAGCCAGAACATTCTTTGATCTCCTTTTCTTTCACCTGAGATAGATTCACATTTCATTGTATCCCCCACCTTTGAAACAGACTTCTACCTTATGATAATTAATATCACTGTCACCTTCATGACAAACCTGGGCAATTGGATTAGCAGTTTCTAATTCTCCCGTGGTTTGTCCTGCTTTGCCTTTCTTGATGCTGCAGGGAATTTTCAAATATGTGTTTTTGACTAGACTTGTAACGGCATGCAGAACAATTGCCTTAGATGTATGTATTAATCTATGAAGCTATGCCATTTGGTTGTGACTTTCTTGTTAAAAAGGTCAGGTCATGTCATTAGAGCGGGCTCTTTTTGTGCTTCAGTTGATGTTGCAGGGATACCATAAGATACAATGTCTTTCATTCTAATATGCTGTTGATATTGACTGTACAACAATTAATTTTTGTTTGTATTATTGAATACAATATTGATATCTGTGCCAGTTTTTCACTGCATGCAGACAGCACACATTTTTTTTCTAGTCTTACCTGTACCTATCAATTATAAAGAAAGATTACAACTGCAGAGGAGATAAAGTGATAAAGTCAGTATGTGCTAATTATTTGCTTACAGGGCAAAACCTATACACACTTTTACTTCTGTGCTTGGGAACCTATTGTCACTAAGACCATTTGCTCCAGTTTTCAACTAAATATCAATAGCATACAAAAGGTTAAATTGATATAATCCAGGATAGGTATACACCTATTAATTAGATGTTTTTAGCCAAACAGATCATATGTGATAAAACCCTTGCCTAGTTAACCAAAAAACTATCAATGTGTGAGTGTGTGTGTGTGTGTGTGTGTGTGTGTGTGTGTGTGTGTGTGTGTGTGTGTGTGTGTGTGTGTGTGTGTGTGTGTCTGTGTGTGTGTGTGTGTGTGTGTGTGTGTGTGTGTGTGTGTGTGTGTGCGCACGCGTGCAAGCATGCATGTGCATGTGCATATGTGTGTGACAGTGTTCACATGTCTGTGTGTTTGTGTACATGTATAATTTTTTTGGGTTCCTATTAGTTTGTCGAAACTTCAGCAGTTTGAACACCATATGTTCGAACTGTGAAGTTTGAAAACTGATTATTGTGAAGCCGCGGAACACCAAATTCTTTCCCAAGGAAAGAATTCGAAGGGCCGTTTCTGTGGCTTCATTATTTTCAGCACTGTGGTGGAAAGTTACGGGTCGGGTTCAGGTAAGTGTGCGATTGTGCAGACATAGGTTCATAGGTTCATAGGTTCATACTAGGCTATCTGCTCAAGGGCATTTATAAGCCTAGCCCATAGTTATTTGGCTTTCGCCACCCCTTTAGTTTGAATAAAACTATGCCTATTATTTTGCTGTGCCTCTGTCAAGCAGTGACACTGAAGTAATCCCTGGGGTATATCTGCGATCCCCCATCCATTGGTCAAGATTCCTCTTGAACAAGGCCAGCGAGGTGCTCTGCCTCACATGTACTGGGATTTTGTTCCACAGCATAGGGAGTCTCTGGGTGATGAATCTGTCCCTCCAGCACGTTCTATTAATAACCGTGTCAAGGTTTAAGTCTCCCGCCCTTGTGGTTCTGAGGGATCTAGATTTTTTGAGGTGAAGCATATTCATCAAATCAGGGTTTGACATGGCCTTATATGTCAGGCACAGGTCACCTCTGAGCAAGCGGTATGAGACTGAATAGAGCTAGAGTTCTTTCAGTCGGGCAGCATAAGACATATTTTTGAGACCTTTTATCCTTTTGGTGAGGAACTATTGGGGCCTTTCCAGCTGCTGCAGGTGTCGGGTCAGATACATTCCGAATGGGGCATTGTACTCAATCATAGGTCTAATGAGTGATGAGTACAGGGGACGATGACCTCCCTTGATCTAGATGTGAATCCCTTCATGATCAGGTGGGCAATGTAGAAGGTTTTCCTAACTACTTTAGCAACATGAGTGTCAAACGAAAGGCTACTGTCAACCTGGGTCCCCAGATCCCTGATGACTTCTTCTGTGCTCAGTGGATTGCCACCTATATGGTAGCTAGGGGTAACCTTGTTTTTCCCGAAGGGTATGACTATGCATTTCTTGGCATTTAACTTTAGGCCATGGCTCTGGCACCAGTTATCCATTTCTGTGAGGCCCTTCTGAAGGATATCTGTGTCAGATGTGTTTTCGACTATGGCGCCCAGTTTGCAGTCATCTGCAAACTTTGTCAGCCATAACCCTCCTGTGTTTGCTTGTACTTCAGAAAAGTAGATGCCGAACAAGAGTGGACCCAGGACTGAGACCTGTGGGACACCACTTGTGACAGGCTTTGAGTCTGACATGGCTCCAGCAACTCTGACCCTGTGGGTTCTGTCACTTAGCCAGTTTGCAACCCATCTTGTGATGTATGGGTTTACATTCAAGCTGATGAGTTTTTCGATGATACCTGAGTGGGGTATTGTGTCGAAGGCTTTTGCCAGGTCAAGGTAGGCTGTATGGACTGCCTTTCCCTCATCAATGGCCTTGGTGACTGTCTCAAAAAAGTCAACCAAGTTTAAAAGGCATGATCTGCCTTTGACAAAGCCAAACTGGGTTGGATCCAAAGTCTGCAAGTTCTCTATGTCTTTATTTATGAGTTCCATTATGATCCTCTCCATGGCTTTGCAGATAAGGCTTGTCAAGCTAATGGGATGGTAATTTCCAGGGTCGGTGGAGGCACCGCCCTTGTGAAGTGGGACCACAGTCGCCGTGCGCCACTCCTTGGGTATGTATCCTGAGGTGAGGCTAAGATTAAACAGCTGTCCTAACTGTGGGTTTAATTCCTCATTGAGTTCATGGAGCACACAGCCGGGGACACCATCCGGTCCCATGGATGCTGTGTTTTTTGCTTTGGAGAGAGCAGTTCTCACCTGGGCGTTGGAGATGTTTGGGGGGCTACAATCCTCTGGTATAGATATCTCTCCTTTTGGGGAGAAGTTTGCACTGAACCTGTCAGCCAGTATGTTGGCAATGTGTGTAGGTTCAGTAATCTTCACATCATTTTGAACTAATTCTGAGCATATCTGGGAGTTTCCTCCTAGGTTTCTAACATAGCTAAAGAAGGCCTTATGATTGTCTTTGAGTCCTTGGCGATTTTTCTCTCAAAATTTGCCTTGGATGATTTTATGAGAGCTCTTAGTTTTTACTTATAATGATCAAAGGTGTCTTACCTTTCAAGGATTTTGCTCTATCTTGTAGTAGGTTCCTCCTTTTGTTGTAGAGCTTGTTTATGGCTGGGGTCCACCAGACTGGGCGCTTGCCTTTGGTACAAAGAGTCTTAGTTTTGTTTGGGATTGCCTGATCCATGCAGTCCTGTAGGTGCTGGTAGAAGGCATTTGTAAGTGATTCAGCGGTTTGAGTAATGTTTACCACTGGCTCAGGGGCCTTAAAGGAGACCACACTAGTTTTTAGAAGTGTGAAGTCGGCTTTTGAGAAGTTTTTCACTGTGGTCCTTTTTATTTCAGGTGGGGGCGGGATGAGGACCTCCAGCGAGATTAGTTTATGATCTGATCTCACCAGTGAGGGGTATACTTCCAGTGTTGAACATTGTGATCCCATGTTCGTGATGATGAGATCAAGTATGTTTTCTCCTCTTGTGGGGATGGTGACTAGTTGTTCCATGGCATTTGAGTTTATGAACTCCAGGAACCTTTGGGCTAGAGTGTTTGGGCTTGAGTAGTGTTCCCAGTCTATATTAGGGTAGTTGAAGTCACCTAGTATGATGGTGTTTGGAGATACATTTATCCCCTCCATTGTTTTCAGGAAGGCCATGTGAGGTTCCAGAGTTTGAGAGGGTGGCCTGTAACATGCTACAAATTGCAGAGCAGTCTTGCCTATGGTTAATTGCACCTGGATGGTCTCCGATGCATCGCGTTGCCACCAACCTTGAGGTGTGGGTGTCCTTTATGAATATGGACACCCTCCTTTCTTGGTGTTGTCCGGATTTTGGGGCCGGAACGCATGATATGAGGTGAAACCTGATAGTGCTGGGGTGCTCTCAGGAGCCTTGAACCAGGTTTCTGTCACAGCACAGACATCGATGTTCTCCATACTGAGAAGGGCCTCGAAAAGTGCATCTTGAGATTGAGACTTCTGGCATTGAGCAGCATTACCCTTAGTTTTTACTTTTTGTGTTCTAGGGTGGTAGGTTTAGAATTTGAGCCTTGCCTAAAAAGGCACTATGGGGTGGCAAGAGCCTTTGCCAATATCCGGAAGCCTAGGGTGACAAGTGCAAGCCGTCCCTTGCGAAGCAGCGTGGCTTGTCCAGCATGTCATCCCAGGCAGACAGACATTGATCCCCTTTGAATGACACCAGAATTTAAGCCAATTATTAAAGCTGATCATCTTATCACTGTATTGTGGCATCATTCTAGGTGAAGGTAGGATACTGCTCAAGGTCAGGGTCATACCTGCCTGGGCTACATAATCAGAGAGCTCCTCAATGTCTCTTTTCATGTAGTCCAAGGAGGTACGCCTCAGGTCGCTTGACACCAGCGTGGACAATGACTGAGTCATACTTGTACCTGCTGTTGAGAGACCTGAGTGCTTGTGTTATGTGGCGGATTCTAGCGGCCGACAGGCAGCTTACTGTGACCTTCTCCTTACTCAGTCTGGTGAGCGGGACGTCAGTGTGTCTGACTATGGAGTCACCTATGACAAGTATGTTTGGTGTTGTATTTGGCCTTAAGGGCAGTGACTGCTTTGCACACTGATTTTGTTGTTTATGTGTTGTTTGTGTGGTGTATTGAGTTTGCAGTTGCTTGGGTGTTTGCTTTGGAGGCCTCTGCTGTTTAGGTAAATTTTTACTCAGAGCCTCCGAGTATGTCTTAGTGTGTTTATGTGTTTGATTCAGTGGTGTGGTTGAGTTATGTGAGACTGGTATTGTGGTGTGTGTAGTTGCCTTCTCCTCCTGCCTGGTCTTGCCAGTCCTGAGTTGAGAGAGCTCAGCCTCCAGTCTGGCTAAATAGCTGCATCTCTCACAAGTGTTAGTGTTACGTGGGAGGAGGAGAGGGTTGTCCGTGTACATGAGGCAATTGTAACATTGTCTCAGAATTCCCAGATTCACCAACTGGGCAGGAGAGGACGCCAGCATCTGACCCTTCAACATGCTAGAAAGAATTATGAGTTGGTATGAGACAGAAAAGTAGTGGGCTTAGCAGGGACGTGAGCACTCCTGGGGGGTTTTGCTAGTGAGAGATTTGTATAATATAGGAGTGCTTGACCTGCAAAGAGAATGCTTATAAGACAAAGGATATGCTTATAAGACAAGTGCTGAGCTTTTTGAGAAGAAAAAGCTATTTGGAACAAGTGCTGCACTTTTTAGTGTAGGTGTAAACTGTTTAGGTTCCTAACAGAGCAGTTCTAAGGGAAAAATTGAAGAACAGACTTTCTGGAGCCAGAAAGAGTTTAACCTTGTTTAACCGGCGCTGCCCGATGCTGCTCTAGTGGCAACTCCGCGCTAAATCGCGCTTAGTGCACGGGTTAGGTGAGTTAGGGTTAGGGCGCGGGTCAGGTGAGTGTGCTATAGTGATGGACCTTAGGGTTAGGGTTTGGGTTAAGGTAAGTGGATAGATTGTAGTGTATGTACAGTTTAGTACAGGGTTAGATGTAGGATTTTAAGTGTATGTGTGTTTATTGCTGTTTTTTTGGTGTGCTTGTGTTGTGTGTGTGTTTCTTGGAACAGCAATTTCTTTCCCTGGGAAAAAAAAATCGCTGTTCTAAGCATTCGATTGTTTTGCACTTTGAGGTTTGAAGTTCGAACATATGATGTTCGAACTTCTGCCATTTCATCAAAGTAATATAGACCCATTTTTTCTTGCCTTTTCTCATCTTTTTGATCTTTCAAAGATTATTATCCATATCACACAGGCATTACAGTATCAATACTTTCACTGTTTGTACCTTAACATTAATAAAGAATATTTTTGCAATAATTATCCACTGTGCTGTAGTGTAACAAGCTATTAAATCCCGCAGTCTGATTTATTAGTACCAGGTAAAATAACTAGTGTGTTTTAGTGCTAAGTGAATACTACTGAGCAAGTACCACAAAGCAAAGAACATAATAAACACTTGAATATGTGCAGTGTTTAAAAAAAATCACCACAAGGCCTGCATTTGTGAAATAAAATTATCTGAGGAACATTACTTCTAAGAATGCAGTTCTCTGCTAGAAAAAGGGTATATTAAGCATCAATGACACCAAACAAATTAATGCTTTACTGCTTTTATAACAAGATCTATATGCTTATTTTAGATGAGAGCAGTATCTCAATGCAAGTACGATTAAAACAAATGAGAAGCTCTGCTTGCATCTATATTAAGGAAAGAAACCAGCAGGGCACAGGAAAAAATGGGTGTAAGTGCAAGTCAAGACTGAAATAACAATTACTGTTTTACACTCAAGTTAGCATTATGCACTGTATGTGTCCCAGAATGTAACAAAAATCACACCTCCTCCAGTCATTGAGAAGGCATACGCTTAATTTCTCAGAGACTTGTCACAGCTGCATAGACAGATTCATCCCTTATAATTTCAACAACTGGAAATGCTCTTTGGTTTACAAAAAAAGAGAGAGAAAACTGGTTTGCAAATGAGGTGCAGAGATGTTATTATGTAAAGCTTGTAATAAATTTGAATATCTCATCAAAGGAAATTCATATAATAAATGCTTAAAAGCAGGGAACTAAAGGCAATGAACAAAGAAAAAAAATCTGAGAAAAGTACTTCAAAGAATGTCATAGTATATAACTACGTTAACTTTTAAAGATATGCTGATTCTAAGAAGGGACAAAATCTTGACAGAATATTTGTCATATGCATTACAAAATAATTTACAATACTTTTTTTGGTGTTACCAGAGAAGATATACATTGCAGAATGATAACCTGGAGTGCCTTCTCTGAAACTATGAAGAGTAAATAGAGAATTAATTTTCCAGGGTTATAATGTACCATATATCTGTTGGCAACACGGTTAAATAAAGAATGCAAGGGGAGCAGAAGGAGTAGAACTACATTGGGTGGGGGGGGGGGTCACTAAATCTGGGTCTATATTAGAAGACTGAAAGTTTAAAATTGCAAACGCTCTAAAGAGCGAAAATGCTGGACCTCAAAGTGCTTTTTTTGAGATCGCAGTATATTGTTGATCGGAATATTTGCTCTTTCATCAGAGTGTAATCTCGTAGTTGGAATATATATTTAGTGGTGGGTGTGGGTGGCGCAAACTCCCACAATAATGATTTTGAGGTCTGGCATTTTCGCTATTTAGACCATTTGTGATTTTAAAACTCTCGGTCTTCTAATAAAGACCCACTAAATATAAAGGGAAAAAAAACAATATGATACTTGCTCAGTCTGCTATCTCTCATTGAACAGGTATGGATATATCTGACCACAATAAAGTATAATATAACAAATGCAGACAAAAATCAAGACCAAACTGGCAAAACTGTGGCTAGTGATGATTATAGCAACATTTCCCTTATATGACTTTGTGCAAGATTACAGCATGAACATATATCCATCCCCTGTACTTGGACAATCATTTTGATGATAATTGACTTAAATAGTAAATTGCAGAACTTGGGCTTATGTAAGACATAATAAATTACTGAATATGATTCCTTTGTGGAAAGTGGAAAACTTTGGGGTGAATCTGTTTTGGCAACCCTGATGTATGTAGAAATGTAAGGAGAGTTAGTAGTAAATAAGGGAACAGCTCCATTATTGGGAAAAAAAGTTAAGTGGGAATTGAAAAAGAAATGTATGAAAGAAAGGAGAGGAGAGGCAGGAAAATAATCTGGGAAGCAAGAAAGAGAGATAGAGAAGTGATCCTTTTCAAAATACTATTAGAAGAAGCAAGCAAGCCGATTACTTAGAGTGGACATGTACATCAGCTACTATAGAGGGTTAAGAAGTTAAGAAAGGAGCAGAAGCAGAGCATCAATGGAAATCATGACTTCAGACACAGAGAGGAAGCAGAAACAGTTAGAACTAAGGATCAATGAGAGGTTATCTGGAAAAAATGTTTACACAGTTTTATCATCAGGTATTTACAAGTCAGTTGCAAGGGGAAAAGTGCACAGCATGAAAAATGCTAAAGAAATTTGGATGAATTGCTCTGGATAATGAAGGACTTTGTATAGATGTACTCATAAGCCTAGTACTTATTATACAGCAGGACTGCAGGAACTTCTTATTGTAACATTTGTTAATATCTGTTATATACCTCACAGATAAAGATTCTAGTTGTCTACTGATGTACTATGCTCTTCATCTGTAAATATGTTTGTAATTAATTGCTATGTTAAATTGTTAATCGCTATGTAATTCAATGTAACTACTGTCTGTTTATTTTAACTGTGGAGCTTTTCTCCCCGGGCCTCTGCTGAAAATGGACTTAGTTCCAGTCGGACACTCCCGGTCAACAAATCTAAATAAATAAATAAATAAATAAAGATGTGGCTTCTAATAGAGATTCATAGTATTTAAAATAAATAAAATGAAAAACAAAATAAGATACAGAAGATCAAATGTGAAGAATAATTAAGTGCCTCCATAATAAATTGAATGAGTAAGATGTGAAGAGGTGTCTTAAAGTGTAACGTTTCAGAAACATATTTGCTTTACTATTAAGAGACTTTGTAAAAATGAAGATCATAGCATGTTTTTTGAGTTTTTAAATTCACAAAGTTTTTCTCTAGATCCACTCCTGCAAAGTATTGCTATGGTAGGTATTGGGCGATGATTTACATACAATTGCAAAGCATTATGACTAAGCAGAATCAGTTTACTTCTTAAGATCATATGCTTTGTACTTACACTTTAGGTATTTTTGAATTTAAAGTGTTGAGCACATGTTTTTTTAAGCAGTGAGACACTTCTACTGATGCGCTTAGCTTGGAAATGTAGAAACCTATTCAGTAAGTTAAGAAGTACAGCAATGTGGGTTCATTTTTTCTGGATGTTATACCAGACGATTTTAGCTCTGAGAAACATTTTGAGGGGACTACTTTTCAAGTAAATAAAATGTAAAAACAACATATTTTTGGTAATACATAACCTGAGAAGGTTATAGGCATCTTCAGGAGGTTGTCCCTTATATTAGTTTCAGAGAGTGACCAATACATTTAAAACAATTACCTTTGCTATCCAGGCATCAAAATGTCTCAAATATCTGTGAAGCCTGCACTTTTTTGAGAGACTCATGATATCTTCACACCCCCATTCCAGCTCAGTAATGTGTGTTAACCCTAACCCTAATGGGCAGTTTACCTTAGAAAAAGATATTCTCATAACATTACCACTACTCAAGACAGCTCAGACAATTAGCGCACACACACACACACACACACACACACACACACACACACACACACACACACACACACAC
Source organism: Protopterus annectens (assembly GCF_019279795.1). NCBI lineage: Eukaryota > Metazoa > Chordata > Ceratodontiformes > Protopteridae > Protopterus > Protopterus annectens. The sequence continues at coordinate 312,780,819 of NC_056725.1, forward strand.
ACACACTCACACACATACACACACATACACAAAATCTCTCTAAATCTATCTTCTTATCAAAGTCAAACCCTTACCCTATCCCTAAAACACTCACACAGTCACACAAAAACTTCCTGCCCAATCACTTACCTTTGTCGACTAACAAGAACTCACCCACACACATGTTCTCACAGATGCTCCTTTGCTCAATAACAACACCGCTATACTATTATCATACACATTTGCTTCATCCAACTCAAATGTAACCATATATATAATACAATACATTGTATGAATATTCCCAAATTCACGCCTGGCTTTCCTAGCTTAGTCCTCCTCAAGAAACAAGTTTCATTCTGAGGGTGGGTACTTGCAAGATGAAAATGGTCACAAGACTCAATTGCTGTGTACTTCCTATTATCATATACACACACATATATATATATATATATATATATATATATATATATATATATATATATATATATATATATATATATATATATATATATATATATACACACATACATTTACAATGTCCTGAAAAGAGCTCAATTTAAGACAGTACAAGACCAAACAGTGCAATATCCTAAATATATATATATATATATACACACATTGTAGATTGGGAGCTCAGCTTAATACACTCAAAAATAATTGTCTTATCTTGTAATTTATCAACATAATTCAATATAAAGAGACTGAAATACGTATGTAAATGGGAATACCATTTCAGAGAGGGGCAGTTTACTTAAACATGTTGTTAACACATGTGCAATGGACAAGTATAGGTGAGAATACTATACTAGGCTACTCTGGTCTTCTAAATGAAAAAGCTTGAAACGCAGATGCAGAAAGAGGGTGGCTCACAAGAACAGGGAAATACTGAACTAGCTTTCTTAGCCTGGCTCAGAGTTTTTTCTTTAGCCTGGGTCAGAGCACGTACATATCTATGTAAATGGGATTTGAGAAGGTTTTTAAAGGTAATTTTGTTGGTCAGTGACCTTATGCTAAGGGGCATAGTGTTCCAGATTTTAGGAATGTAGTTGGAATACAGGGAGTCACCAGCACTTTTCCTACTTATGGTGATGTTAATTACAGATTTTTTGCTGGATCTTAGTAAATGTTTGTTTGAATAGTGGTTTAATAGGTCTTTTAATGCTAGTGATTTTTCAAGGTAAAATAGTATCTGATGGGTCATTGTAAGTTGGTTAATAGTGAGCAGATTGGGTAGTTCTAGCCAGGATAGTTGTTTAAGGGCCTGGCAGTGATGAGACCTATAAGCTGAATCTGTTCAAATGTTGCTATTTTGTTGTACCAGGTGTTTAGCTTAGATATGCTTGATTTGTTAAGATTAGTGAATATGGGGGATGCATATAGAAGAGTGGAGACTAGTCGGGTTCTTGCTATAATAGTCTTAGTATTATTGGTAAGGAATTTTTATCACCTATATAGTGTTCCATGTTTTTTTTAACTTTTTTTATTGATTGGGCAATGTGTAAGTCAACTTCATGTTTTGATCTATAATAACACCTAGAGGTTTGGTTTGGGTGACTGGTGTAATTAGGTATTGTTATTTGAGGGGATTATCAATGGGATATTGGGATCAATGACTTTTGTGGGATGAAATAACATCAGGTTAGTTTTGTTAGGAATAAGTATGAGCTGTTCTTTGAATTACCAGGATTCTACTACAGTAAAGGTTTCCTGGCTAATTCTTTGAAGCTTCTGTAGTGTTGGGGCTAAACAGATTAGAGTAGAATAGTCGGCATATTGAACTAAGGTTGCATGGAGTGTGCAATATGAAGCTTATTGGCAAATAAGATAAAAAGGAGCAGACCTAGTATAGACCCTTGTGGGACACCTACAGTAACAGGCAGAAGAGGAGATAGGTTATTTTGCTATTTTACTGCCTGAATGCAACCTGACATATAGTCCTGGAACCATACAAGAGTGGAGGAACTTAGATTAAGTTCAGAAAATGCAGTTAAATGTTTATTATATGAAACAGTATTGAATGCCTCAGACACATCCAGAAAGATAGAAGAAACAAGTTTGCCATCATTACGATGCCGATTAATGGTGTTAGTAAAGCTGACAAGGGTTTTGGTAGTGCTGTGGTAAGGGTGGAAGCCATGTTGAGTGTTTGCCAGAAGTTTGTTTTCTAAGAGAAAGTGTAGAATTTGTGAATGTATGCACCTTTCAATGATTTTTGATAAAAGTGATAAAATGGCAACAGGTCAGTAGTTTGATAGTTCTATAGAATTCTCTCCCTTATGTAGTGGAAATATATGAGACGTTTTCCAGAGGGTTGGGATATGATGCTCAGAAATGGGCCTATTGATTAGTATTGAGACCGGGTATGATATGGTTTTGCTGCTAATTTGAGGAATTTGACAGGTAGTTTATCTGCCGCAAAGGATATGAGTTTGAGTTTGTTTAGGTATTTTTCTATAGTTTTTGTTGGGACTGGTTGTAGGGAAAGGTATTTGCTATTCTGGCCAGTTGATGAGAGACTGGCAGGAGAAGGGAGGCAACTGTTTGTGAGGGCTAGAATATGTTCGGTAAACTATTTTTTTAAACTGAGTAGCTATGTTGTCAGTACTTGGTGGATGGTGAGGACATGCCAATTTTGCCTGGTTATAGAATTTTTTTAATGGCAGACCAGAAGCTTTGACTGGATGTTAGTATAGTGTTTTCTTTTTTGTTTTTTTTTTGTGAAGTCTGATATGCTTTTGGCTTTATTCCTTATTCAAGGTATTTTTGTCAATTTGCTACTGTTTTGTTGCAGAGACATGTTTCTCATGCTTTATCTCTTACTTTAGAAGTGATCTTGTCTCTTTGGTAAGCCAAGGAGCATAGTTTGACTTTATTCTGATAGTTCTAGTGGAGGCTAATTTATTTAGTATATTTAGGAAGGTAGAGATGAAGTGTTCTACAGCTTTATCTAGGGGAAGGTATTTAAGTGGTTTCCAATCACAGAGTTTGAGTGTGGAAATAAAGTCCTGAGAGTTGAAGTTTTTTTGTGCAGCAGATTTGTTGAAAAGTGGTGACTTTTTTTTATTTATTTTGGGTCGGAGAATGAAAGTGGGGAGGGGGTCACTAAAAATATCTGGGAGGCAGCCAAAGTGATGTGATAGTTCAGGTCAATTGGTGAGGATCCAGTCAAGAACTGATTCCTTTTTTGATACTTTATCTGTTCTTGTTGCAGTTTGAATTATTTGAGTGAAGCTGTGGAGCTTGATATGTTCAGTGGGGTAGGATGGGTTATAGGAGCACTAATTGTTATTAAAATCTCCAATATGTTAGTCTCCTGAGGGAGAGGTCTTTCTGTCCAATGTAGGCTAGATTCTAGTGTATTACTATTATTGCCAGGGGGAATGTAGGCTCTGATTACATTTAAGTTTTTGTTTGAGATGATGTTTAGCCTGGTGAATAGGATTTCTGCATTGCTGAAAGTAGGAGGGGAATGGTCAGTAATTTCAAGTGTGAGGCTATTTTTAAATAGCAGAGCAATGCAACCACATCTTTTAGTTTTTCTACCTTGTCTGTATCTGTTGTATCCAGGGGGAAGTATTTCATTGCTACTGATTTCTGTTTTAAGCCAGGTCACAGTGATTATAACTATATCTGAAGAGTAACATGAAAGGTGGTATGCAATTATTGTAATTTATTGAGAATACTGCTTAGATTTGTGTTAAATATTATTAAGTCGGATCCTTTCCGGGGGTTTAGTGGATTCTGCTGATGAATGATGGGGATGTTTAAGTTGGATTTTGGGCCAGGATTAGGATGAATGTCACTACTAAGAATAAGCTGGGATGCTATGTGAATGATTGTTTTTAGGTACTTGGATATACATTTGTCATGTTTTGTGGATACATGTGAATGGGATTATTGAGGGAGTACCATAAATGGGGCAAGATCTGTATGTAGGGAGTTGTTATATACTTGGGGATATCTTAACTACAAAGGGTTTGGATTGTGATTGGTAGGGGAATTGGGGGGTTTAGGCAATGGCAGATCAGCTCATAATGATAGGAGATTAGTTGTGTTAAGATAATTAGTGTTAGGAAAGAGAAGCATCGTGTTCTATGTGTTATGAATGAACAGTATGGGAGGTGGTGTGAATAATATAAGGGGGTGTTGTGGATAGGTTATGAGGTTAAAAAAGAAACTGGGAGGCTGTGAGTAGGTTGATTTAAGTGGAGAGTTATAAATGAAATATTATTTAGATTTAAGTGGACAGTTATAACTGTAATATTAAGTGTAATATTAAGTGGAGAGTTATAACTACAATATTATGTACAGTTATATAGAGTTGTTTATTTATTGTATTTAACATCTGTTTACTAGGTAAGTCCAACTTGGAACAAAGCCAATTTTCAGTGGAGGCCCGGGGAGAAATGATCCAGATGCACGTCTTTGTAACATGGGAAGAAACAAGAATACCCGGGGAAAACCCACACAAGTGCAGGGTGGACATGTAGATATCTGCACAGAAGGCACTCAGGCTGAGAATCAAACTGAAAAACCTCTTGCTATGAGGTGACAATGCTACCACTACACCTTTGTGCCATCCATACTGTTGTTAGGTATTTGTAGAGAGAGATTACCTATGTGAGTGGGGTGGTTATTCATGAGAGTGGTATGGGGAGGTACTTGAGTCTTGATTGGCTAGTTTAGGTTATGGGGTTTGCTTGTGGAAAATAAATCTACAGGTAGTGGGTGTGGAAGGGAAATGGGGGTAGTATAGGAGAGCAGAGTGAGCCTGAGTGCATCAAGGGTGAACAGACTGGGTTATTCCCCTGGCCATAGTGTAAAAAATGCTTTTGAAAAAAAAAAAATCAACATTCTTCACTTTTCTTTTCTAGGTGAATGATACCTTACAGAATTAAACAAACTTTAATTCCACAACTGAAAATTAGCAGGACTGATTTGTCTAGAAAGAAATCTTAAAAGCTTGGTTATTTGGTAGGTGTATTTAACTGTATATATTAACTGAGACTACTGCAATATTCTCCTGCTTGTATCCCCTTGTTATACATTTCAAACACCAATTCTTCCATGTCTACAATTTATTCCCTTTATTTTTTTGCTGTTTTGAACTATATCTATGCTCTTGTTACTACTGTGGAAGGGGAAGGAAAGGACCCCTAGAAGCTGGTTTGCAGCCATTGGCTCTGGTAGTCTGTACATTTTGCAGAGAACTAAAACTACTACTGTGCTAGTATAAATGCAGCTTAATTCATTTAAGCACCTACATTGTGTAAATAGTAATTTTCAGGTGAGTTTTCTGTTCTTGGTCTCTGCTTGAATGAATGACACTTTGTAGGGAGATAATAGTGTCCGTGCTCTCAGGGTGGGGGTGTGCAGGTCAACTACAGTCTAAAGCAAAAGTAAGAAAAATATAAGAACATGTTGGAAATAAATCACTATAGCTGCTAAAATGAATTACTCAATACTGAGACCCCTGGCAGAACCCTATAACTGTATTGCAAAATAATTGTTTTGCTAAAATGATTTACTCAGCAAAGATGTTCCTGGCAGAACCCTATAATTGTATTGCAAATTAAACAGTCACTTAAAACCATGGATTCAGTAGTTGACTAGATCAGTTCTACAAAACTCTATATGCTACACAGAACTAAGACATGCAGCATCATGTTTTTGCAAGCTAATACAAATAGACTAGAGCTGAGAGTATAATATCCATATAAATGCATACATATGTATGTATATATATATATATATATATATATATATATATATATATATATATATATATATATATATGTGTGTGTGTGTGTGTGTGTGTGTGTGTGTGTGTGTATATATATATATATATATATATATATATATATATATATATATATAGAGAGAGAGAGAGAGATGTATCTCTCTCTCTCTCTCTCTATATATATATATATATATATATACATATACATATACATATACATATACATATACATATATAGATAGATACACATACATGCATTCAAAGTAAAGTAAGATAATAACTTAGTTAATTATGGAATACATGATAGAACGGAAAAAAAGTGGGAGTGAAGAATGAAGCATGAATGCAAGTAGATGAAGTGAAAAGGGGGGAGAAGAAGTGTGAGCAAATAGTGGGGATAGTAGGGGAAAGAGAGAGAGAGAGAGAGAAGGAGAAAGCACTGGAACTCAGTGCATGACTTCCTGGAGAGAAAAAAACTATTTGTTTCTACTTAAGCAACACTAGAAAAGAGAATATGAGGCAAGGGTATAAAAATAATGTTATAAATTAGGTGAAATGGGAGAAAAGAGAAGACCCTGATATAAGCAAGTACAGGGACTGCTATGCACAAAGGAATGTACAGAAAGAAAGGACAGTACAAGTGAGTTCCATGAGCCACGTGGTATTAAACTGTTTGAGGACCTGGCTACATGTGGAAATAAAATAATAAAACACATACTTATTTGTGATGGTGGAGTGGATGACTGGACAAGGATGAGATGTCTTGGTTATGAACATGGAGCTAGGGCCTTCGTAAACATGGAGAAGGAAGTGCAATAATATTATGCAGTTATTGACTAGCAATGCCATATAATGGAGAGAAGGTGGAAAAGGAGGATAAGATGGCAAATCAGGAGGTCACATATAATGTTATTTTAAAGGAACTAGATGTCATTACAGTGCATTTAGGCAACATGTAGGTCATAGATGGATATATAAAATGAAGACAGTATGACCTGAACAAAATGTGCTGAAACAAGTACAGACATTGTGAAGGATAAAGGTGCAAGTGGAAGGAAATTAAAACAAATTTTTACAGAGTATGTCTAAGCTAGGTATAATGACTAAGAAATTGTACAGAGAACAGATTCCAAAGTGATCATTTTTAAATTAACAAAATATAATGAGTTGGATCCATAAGCCAACAAGATGAGCAGGGTACAGAACTCAAATGATGTTATCGATGATAGGAACAAGCATACCACTGTCAAGATGCACTATCAACAAATGAAAGAGTGGATCCTAAGACAAGCAGCCTGTAAGCTAGATCTGACAATGGCATGTATAAGAGTAAAGGTGGCTCAGGAATTTTCAGCTTTAATGCACCAACAAAGTAAAGAGATAGGTGAAGTTATATGGTAGTGAAAACAGAAGGGGTAATTGGTCATGTAGTGTACCCAGTAATTATAAAAATTAAATAGTAGGGGAGGACACATTATTGCTACACTAATAAGGAAGCCATTGTATTTTATGTGAAAAACATATTAGGGTACAAACAAGTCATGAAAATGAAAACAGTGGGTGATGGAGGAATGTCACCACCAGGAAGGTAGGATTCAAAGGAAGTAGAGGAGTGGAAAGGTATGTGGGGCTGCAGCAGCAGAGAGCATGACAGCAGAGGGGACAGATAATGGTAAGTGAAATGGGAAGTGAAAGATGGACTGACAAACAAACTCCTACAGGAGTGACAGTGGGGATGGATAGGCCACATCATCCGTTTATATTTTATCAGGAACATGTAAGATGGCACGGAGTACTCCAGCCAAAACCAAGTAAGGAATGAGAAGGAAGGAAAGTATAGGGCTATATCACCAAAAAATCCCCAAAACAAAAAAAAAAAAGAGGAATGCCATGGTGAATTAGTTTAGGTGAGCTGAGGGTGGAGAAGGTGGCGGAAAAGTGGAGTGACATGGATGAAGAGCTGGACCGTGAAGCACCAAAAGTGGAAAAGGAGGAAGAGCGAGGAAGTGTGGACAGAACTAGACTCAAACAGGAGGTAGAGGCACCACAAATTACCACTGAGCTCATTAAAGGTGCACCATGTTTAGATCCTGCAAGTCAAGCTAGTCATGTAAGTAAAACTAATAAATGTAGGACTCATAGCACTCGGGCACATTATCGGTGCTGTGTCACTATGTGTTTCTTTTCTTTTTTCTTTTTGTTCTTTTTTTCATCTGTCAAGTGACAGGAAAACTAAGAAGAAGGTTGATGTTGAGGTATATGCAGCAGAAGAGGAAGCGGATGATTGGATAAAAATATTGGGTATATAAACTGTTAGACAGCTGTAAGAGGGGCTAATCTCCAGTCTCAATGAAGGGCAATCAGTGGACACATGTTTATGAGCACTGTAAATTTTATTCAGTTTCCATGCTCAGTGCTACATTATATACTCTGATTTAAGATTAAGGAATCATGCATGTTCATGTATAATTGCATATATATTAAGTTTATTCAATGACATATGTAGAGCTCTGTCAAAAGACAAGGTAGTCGGTCTTTTATTTAGAGGTGAGAAAGGAGGGACAGGCAGTGTGAGGATATAATCAAATTATTTTATGAGGTGAAGCTATCTTTACTTTATATTCTTGATTTATGATGGATCTATCAGAAGGCAGAATGCGGCCAGATATTATGTATTACATAATGTATTATGCAAACTGAACATAATACTGCAGTTGTAAGATTTATTTCTGAGAACAGATTTGCTCCGGACATGATGTTACACAAGTTACAATATACATTTAGAGATATAAGCAGAAGCTTAGCAAGGGTGGAATGAAGGGAGCACCTTTTCCAGGTGCAAGATGTTAGGAGGTGTGAGTGGGAAGTGCATTTATTGCATTCTTAATCAGGATTGGCATTCCTGATTACCAATTCAAAAATACACATCAGAGCTTTGCTTAAACATGAGCTGTAACAAGGCATTTGCTACAAATACAGCAATCAGCTCACTACAGTTTAAAAATCAGTAGAAGAAGTCATTTTTGGGGATGGTGGGTGGGGAATTGTCTTGGAATGCCAAACTAGTTATTTATTTATTTGTTTGTTTTTGCTCTTTAAATGAAGAGCTGAGGAGTCAGAGGCAAGGAGTGGATGGAATGGATCCAGACTAGTGGACTGAATATTGTTTTGTTCTTCACTTGAAAACCTGAGCTGTAGGGTGCCAAACTGGGGACCAGCACTTGTCACTAGAGACGGTTATGAGCTAGAAAGTGGAAAGATTATTGTGGAATAATATCAGAAGATGAACAAGAAAATGTGGCTGTGCAGAGGAGAAAAGAAAAACTACCTGAGTAAGTGATGGAAGATTTGGTACACTGGAAGCAAAATCCATGTGGATATAAAGTTGGATAACCAGCAGCCACCTTGAACTATGTTTTCCAGAGAAGAAAGGATGATTGGAGCATTGATGTAATGTGCCCAAAGATCACCCTTAAGAATCTTATGACACTGACTAAGGAGACTGTCTATCAAAGTAGCTAAGAGTACGAAGGCCTGAGGTCCTTTTGGTTAGAAAACACCTCAAGCTGGCTTAGGCCCTTAATGAGATTTGTCAATAGAGGCATTATATTCAATGAGGAGCATAGTAAGAAGGAAATGATATGGGACCAGACCTTGACTGGGCCTTGATAAGATACCAGAAAAAACATGTTGTGCAAGTTAGAAGGATGTTCGAACTCCCACATATACATGCTGGCCAAAGGAAAATTATCAACATAGTTACTCAAGTTCTTGATTATTGTGTCCAATTTAAGTGAAATGATATCTGCACGGTAAGTGGTAATGATACAACTGTTACCCAGAAAGACTATGGCGCAATTCTTGGCATTGAGAGCATACCCATGATTAATACACCAAGCATTTGTTTTTTCTAAACTTTGCTAGAGAATATGTGCATCAGAATATAATTTGATAATTGCACCCAGTTTGTAGTCACTAGCAAACGTAGTTAACCATAGTCCAATGATCGTAACTTTTATGCAGGAGAAATATATATCAAATAGGAGGAGCCCATGACAGATCCATGCAGGACACTGCTAGAGACCTTTTTCTATTTGGAGCAAAAACCTATGACTTAAATTATATGAGCCTTGTTAGATAACTAGTTACCTATCCAGTAAACTATGTACTGGTTACTGTTGAGCTGGGAGAGTTTTTCGATAATCCCAGAATGGGGAAATGGTTTATTGGTAAGTACTAGTATAACTGTCCTTGTAGGCCATTTTAAGCCTAGCTAATTTCCCTTTCAAAGGTGAGAACTGTACACTGAAATAGAGAGGCTGTTATCACTATAGGTTCATAGGTTCATAGGTAGGTACTAGGCTATCAGCCCAAGGGCCTAAGTAAGCCTAGCCAACAAGGTTCCCTGGCTTACGTCACCCAAGAAAGTTATTTTCCTGTGCCCCTGTTGAGCAGAGCCACAGAAGTGATACCCGAGGTGAATTTCCTATTTCCCATCCACATATCAAGATTTTTCTTGAAGAGTGCTAATGAGGAACTTTGCTTGACATAGATGGGTAGCTTGTTCCAGAGCATGGGAAGTCTCTGGGACAGGAATCTATCCCTCCAGCATGTCCTGTTTATTGTGGTGACACGATTTAGATCCCTAGAGCAAGTAGCTCGGAAGGATTGGGATTTCTTTAGGTGTAGCATGTCCAACAGCTCTGGGTTTGACATAGCTTTATATGTTAGGCAGAGATCACCTCGGAGTAGGCGATATGCTAAGGAGTAAAGCTAGAGTTTTTTGAGACAGTCAGTGTAGGGCATCTATTTGAGGCCAGTAATCCTCTTTGTGAGGTACTTCTGTGGCCTTATACCTATCTATATAATAGAACCAGGTTTTTGTAATTACACAAATGCTAATATCTTCAAGGCTAAGGAAGGCCTCACTTTCAGAAATGTTGTTGTTTACACAAATGACATTCAGCTGTGCTACCCTGATATTATCCAGACTACAATCTGCAATTTTTTGAAGGGGGTTCAATAGGTGAACTCTTCCTAAAAAAAACAGAATAACAATGGAGATACAAAACATTTTAGCCTGTATGCAAAAACCTGCAGGGTGGGGTGAAAAGTACAGGACATCACCAACAAAGCAGGGGTGGTCTGTTGACCATTTCCTCCCATGAAGACACACACTAGAACTCTCAAGAACAACACAAATTTACTAGCGCATTACTGAAGCCAATTATTTTATCCCTGAATTTAGTCATCATGCATTGTGATGACAAGATGCTGCTCAATACAAGAGTCCTGCCTTCTTTAAACACATGAACAGAGAGTTCAACAATGTCTCACTGCATTGACCTAAGGGTTGAATGCCTAAGAATGTCCAATCCACATGGCAACTACAAAGTCACTGCTATATCTGGGGGGGTGTAGGGTGATAAAGACCTTAGTGATGTACTTAACCTTAGCAACAGAGAGGCAGCTGTCATGCTACCCTTTTTCAACTTGGTGAGTGTGGAGTCTGTTTGTCTTTCAGTGGTGTCACTCATGACAAATACATTTTTGGGATGTGCTGCAGGCTTATGATACCATAAAGCTATAGGCCTGTAATGTAAGTGACTTCCACTATCAGCACCTGTGGGTGGGGTGAGGGTGTGGTGTGGTTTTAGTATTGTGCATTTTTGACTGAGGTAATCCTGTAGAATATATAGGATGTCTACTAGGCATATACATGGATTTCTTTACTCCTCTACTAGATGTAAGAGTGATGTTGTGGAACTTAGATATGTAATATTGCTGTGGTATTGTTGAATGCAAATTGGTGGGATGGACAGGCAATCACTCATAGCAATAAGGGCATCACTCATAGGTGGAACCAGAATGTGTTACAAGTGGGCTGTCAGCAAACATGAGGCGGTTGCTACACTACCTCAGAAAACATGCTGATAGGCTGGCTATGGATAAAGCTAAAGCATGTTGTAACTTCATGGTGACAGGTAATGTTTTTTTCAGTTCATTTGCTACCACAATTAACAGCTAATATTATGTACACACACACACACACACACACACACACACACACATGCACACACTCAGTATAGATCTAAAATCAGTAGTTAAGGATGTGCAGCATATTACCAGCTTTGTTACAATAAGAAAGGCAATCAAGTCTAAGTGAGAGCTTTTGTGAGGATATTTGGTTTCACCCACTGTTATTTGTGGGCTTTCATTAGTCTGGGTCACTGAAGCACACATGGAGGCCAAATTAATGTAATTAATTTAAAGGACTGCTTTCTCAAAACTATACTTAATAACAAGAACCAGTGAAACAGGAGTACCAGTTAAGTTTGTGTCCAGATTGGCACAATAGATAGAAAGCTAGGCAACCACTGTATTTAAGAATGCAGCAGGAAGTGGGTGAGAAAAGGGGAAATCTTTTATTCCCTTTAACTCACCAAGAGGCACAACTTTTACTTCCTAAGCAGAACATCTAATTTGCAAGAGACAAGGACTGAAGCACATTGCAATAAAAGTAATAGATGAATGTGGCCCCATTCAGCAGACTACCTTGATGTTATCTATATAATGACCAGGAAAACATGCAGCTTGTCTACCCGAGAAATGAAAGGCAGAGCTACTTCACCTAATCTTTAATAGAAAAGGTTACCACAACCTAGTAGATAGCTGCAAAATATATTATATCATGCAACGTTAGGGCATAGGTTTTTGCTCAGTTCAGCTTTCCTTAATGGGGGTTATGCCATAATGCTTCGAGTATTTGCCTATGTATACACATATACATGCAAACACACACACGCGAGCACACACACACATATCTATACATGTGTGTGTATATATATATATATATATATATATATATATATATATATATATATATATATATATATATATTGATTTATTTTACATTTGTTTACCTGGATGGTCTGACTGAGACAGTGCCCATTTTCAGTGGAGCTCTGGGGGGAAAAGCTCTAGTCTAAGCTTACATACAAATTAGTGTGTGTTGTGTATATATATATATATATATATATATATGCAAAGGAAAAAATGGGGCATATGCATATACAAACACACACATACACATATATATCTATATATCTATATCAATCTGTATATATTTATAAACATATATATATATATATATATATATATATATATATATATATATACACACACACACATATATATATATATATATATGTGTGTGTGTGTATATATATATATATATATATATATATATATATATATATATATATATATATATATATATATATATAGAGAGAGAGAGAGAGAGAGAGAGAGAGAGAGATCTACTCACTTCACTAGAGAAGTCCATATGTCATCTTCCATAATGTTGAGTGCAAAAGATTGACAAACCAAATGTTGACACCTCAACATGCAGCACTGAGAAAGAACCTCAAAGAATGCAAAAAATAGCACTGTTTTAGCAAGTGGCAAGCCGCCCCCGCACACCATCTGCTAAGTATATATCTATATCTACACACACACACACACACACACACACACACACACACACACACACACACACACACACACACACACACACACACACACACACACATATATATATATCCCATATTTCTCAGTAAATATGACCTAACCAGAGAATAAGGCCTAACATGTTTTTCTAGGGTGGTCATTATATAAGCCCTACCCCAAAAATAAGCCCCAGTTTAGATCGTCAACAACACACGACGGACATATTATTGACACCCGTTGACTGAGTTTATCATACTTGGCTTGCCATTTTCAGACCATTCCAACACCCGACTTCTTCTCTTTGCAGAAAGTCATAAGATTTTTTCCCCGGGAGTCTTCCACGATTCTTACTGTAACCCTAATCCTCACTCACACTTGACGGTTGAGATCCTTGGCCCATAAACACTTGTAAGTGTACTTTGATTGGTCAAAGGACAGACACCGCACGTAAAATCTGCGCACTTGATAACAAAAGGGTGTGGTTGTGTCTTCTTAACTGTTGCCATTTTGTGTTGCCTCTCCTGTCTCGTAAGTCTTCAATTAACTCCCCCAGACAAGTTGAGTGCAAAAAGAAAGAGCTATTCTGTTGAGTACAAGAAAGGAATCATGGAGGCCACCCAGGGAAAGAATTGGATGCTTTCTGCAAAGATAAGAATTTGAATCTCAGAATGGTCTGAAAATGGCGAGCAGTATACGATAACCTCAATCAACAGGCCAACGAGTGAAATGCTAGGAAGTGCAAGTGTGGATCAGGTCGGCAACCATTATTTCCTGAGCTGGAAGACATAATCTGTGAATGGATTGCTAACAGGAGAGCAAAGACTTTGGTAGTGCACAGGGATGATATTCAAGCATTTGCTCTTGCAATGGCACCACAGTTAGAAATATCCTCAGAAGAATTCAAAGCATCACAACACTGGCTGGATGGCTTCCTTCAGCAATATGAACTGTCTCTAAGAAGATTGACAACACTGTTCAAGCTGGAAGATACTGAAGTTATTAAACGTGCACTTGCGTTCAAGTCCTTTGTTGATGGCATCGACTTTTCTAAATACCAACTCTCCAACATGATTGCTGTGGATGAAACCGCAGTGTTTATGGGCCAAGTATCTCAAACAACAATTGATCATAGGGGTGCCTCGTCAATCTACATTCCCTCCACTGGTTACAAAAGTGCACATGTTACCTGTATTTTGGCAATTCATCTAGATGGAAAGAAAGCCCCACCTCTAATCATTAATAAGGGCAAGAAAGATAATACTGAATGTGTTTCAGGCATTTACATTCTTGAAACCGAAAAAGCCTGGTGCACACAAGCAGTTATAAGGACGTGGGTCAATGTAATGCTGCCACTTGTTTTGCAAGGTGGTGAAAGAGGTCTGCTAGTCTGGGATTCAGTCAGCACTCAACACGCTAAAGATATGAAGAACTTCCTTGCACAGGGAAGAATAGATCAAATAATGATTCTCGCAGGAATGACTGCCTATCTCCAGACTCTTGATATTTCAATAAACAAGCCATGCACGGACCATTTGCACATGGAACTCAATGACTACATTGAAAATAGAATGGAGAGAAATCAGCGTAGAAACTTTGTGAAGCCTAGCCTGCAAGAGGTCATGACTTGGGTGAAGAATTCATGAGATAAAATCACTGACAGCTGCATTGCCAATGCACTATGAGCAGGCTACTTGGACTAGCAGTGTTCATTTAAGGAGAGCTCTATTGCTAGGCATGACAGATTGGGGTCAATGGTTCTACAGGAAATGGAGTTGCAAGAAATTCAGACCAGAATTTAGGGGTTGGAGACATGTTCCAGAAGAAGATGACATGACTGTATTTGAATAACTTTTCCGTTCGGGGCAACAGAATGGATTGCTTCTGCTTTCAGCTGCCAGCAAATTCTTGTCAGTTTTTTGGCTTTATTGTATTAAGTTAATGTTTCATTATCAAGGGGCAATTACAAAGTAAGGCCACTAGTTCCCAGACTTCATTTTTATGACTTTCCATCATTCTTCTCTTATGGTTTGGGTAAGGAATAAAGAAAGCAACACCACTCAAAAAGAGACAGTTATTCACCTGTTTTATTGCCCTCCAATACACATGTAGTGAGACTTTTCTGCAATTTCTAAGCATGAAATTTTGCACTGTGAAAGCCAAGGTGTAGATATTCTGAAGTTAAAATGTTTGTTGCACTGTTTATGTAGAATTCTAACACAACACAACTGTTAACGTGTTACCTAGAACTGTTGCCCAATAATGGAAAAGTACCATATAAACGTCAATTTGTTTACATGAATAAATGTCAATTTGTGTACATGAATAAATGTCGATTTTTGTACAGGAATAAATGAATAAATGTAGATTGTTGTACAGGGGGTAAATAAGGCATCCCCTGATAATAAGCCCTAATGCGTATTTCGGTGGGGGAAAAAGTGTAAGACCCAGTCTTATTTTTGGGGAAATACAGTATATATGGGTCCCCTTCAGATAGTTGAACTTTTTAAAGCTCAGCTTTCATATGGTCAAGACCATATGATCGAGCTTTTAAAAGCTCAACTGCTCTGAATGGAGATCGCCACACAGCGCAGAATGGGAAGATTTCCCATTTCCGCAATGTAGTGTGATCTCAGAGTTTGTATAATTAAGTAGTAGGGGGTGTGGGGGGGGGGTGCAGGAGGGCTTGCCACCCTGCTAAACACATTTAGTTTTCATTTTGTTTTTTGTATTTTTTTTTTACATGGTCGATGTTTCAAATGTTAGATCATATGGTCTCGGCCATATGAAAGTTGAACATTTGAGATGTCGATCATGTATAGTAGACTCCTATACACAAACACACACACACACACACACACACACACACACACATATATATATATATATATATATATATATATATATATATATATATATATATATATATATATATATATATATATATATATATATATATATATTAATTCTGAGATCACACAATCTCTGGGCAAAAGGGAATACTCCCCTATTCTGGGATTGTCAATCTCACACACTTGTTGACCATCTGTATGTATTGACCAAACATGGTTAATTAAACAGATGTCAGCAAATGAAATGTGTGTGTGTGTGTGTGTGTGTGTGTGTGTGTGTGTGTGTGTGTGTGTGTGTGTGTGTATGTGTAGAGAGAAAGAGCAAGCCCATAGACAGAGCCAACACATGAAAATGCAGGATGGTGCCATGTCCCCCTCTACACCCACAGAAGCGGAGTGATAATATGTAGCAGTCGGATGCATTGCTGTGAATATCTGGTCAATAAGGCAAGTATCCTTAAGCTGTACTTTGATCTATTAAGATCCAAAACAAGCCACCATGGTGGACATCCAGCATCAGCCAACTTTACAATAAACACAAAAAGTTGCTGTCCCAGAAAAC